>NC_056737.1:1168165005-1168181618 GCF_019279795.1 Protopterus annectens | reverse complement strand
CAAAAAATTTGAGGCTAGAAGCATACAGACTTCAAAAACAGCTGACTGAAGTTAATAATCATATAGATCAAGACAAGACTTTACACAAAGAGGCTAGAAACATACAGACTTCCAAAAACAGCTGATTGAAGTTAATAAACATATAGATCAGGACAAGAGTTACACAAAGAGGATAGAAACATACAAACTTCCAAAAACAGCTGAATGCAGTTAAGAAACATATAGATCAGGACAAGAGTTTACAGAAAGAGGCTAGAAAGATACAGACTTACAAAAACAGCTGATTGAAGATAATAAACATATAGATCCGGACAAGAATTTACAGAAAGAGACTAGAAAGATACAGAATTCCAAAAACAGCTGATTGAAAGTAACAAACATATAGATCAGGACAAGAGTTTACAGAAAGAGGCTAGAAAGATACAGACTTCCAAAAACAGCTAATTGAAGTTAATCAACATATAGATCTGGACAAGAGTTTACACAAAGAGGCTAGAAATATACAGACTTCCAAAAACAGCTGATTGAAGTTAATAAACATATAGATCAGGGCAAGAGTTTACAAAAAGAGGCTAGAACCATACAGACTTCCAAAACAGCTGATTGAAGTTAATAAACATATAGATTAGGACAAGAGTTTACACAAAGGGGCTAGACCCATACAGACTTCCAAAAACAGCTGATTGAAGTTAATAAACATATAGATTAGGACAAGAGTTTACACAAAGAGGCTAGAAATATACAGACTTCCAAAAACAGCTGATTGAAGTTAATAAACATATAGATCAGGGCAAGAGTTTACACAAAGAGGCTAGAACCATACAGACTTCCAAAACAGCTGATTGAAGTTGATAAACATATAGATCAGGACAAGAGTTTACACAAAGAGGCTAGAAACATACACACTTCCAAAAACAGCTGATTGAAGTTAATAAACATATAGATCAGTACAAGAGTTTACACAAAGAGGCTAGAAACATACAGACTTCCAAAAAACAACTGATTGAAGTTAATAAACATATAGATCAGGACAAGAGTTTACACAAAGAGGCTAGAAACATACAGACTTCCAAAACAGCTGATTGAAGTTAATAAACATATAGATCAGGACAAGAGTTTGCATAAAGAGGCTAGAAACATACAGACTTCCAAAAACAGCTGATTGAAGATAATAAACATATAGATTAGGACAAACGTTTACATAAAAAGGCTAGAAACATACATATTTCCAAAAACACCTGGTTGATGTTAATACACATATAGATCAGGGCAAGAGTTTACACAAAGAGGTAAGAAACATGCAGACTTCCAAAAACAGCTAATTGACATTAATAAACATATAGATCAGGACAAGAGTTTACACAAAGAGGTTAGAAACATACAGACTTTCAAAAACAGCTGATTGAAGTTAATAAACATATATATCAGGATACAAGTTTAGACAAAGGGCTAGAAATATACAGACTTCGAAAAACAGCTGATTGAAGTTAGTAAACATATATATCAGGCGAAGAGTTTACACAAAGAGGCTAGAAACATACAGACTTCCAAAAACAGCTGATTGAAGTTAATAAACATATAGACAAGGACAAGAGTTTACACACAGAGGCTTGAAACAGACAGACTTCCAAAAACAGCTGATTGACATTAATAAACATCGAGATTAGGACAAGCGTTTACCCAAAGAGGCTAGAAAAATACAGACTTCCAAAAACAGCTGACTGACGGTAATAAACATATAGATCAGGACAATAGTTTACACAAAGAGGCTAGAATCATACAGACTTCCAAAAACAGCTGATTGAAGTTAATAAACATATAGATAAGGACAAGACTTTACACAAAGAGGCTAGAATCATGCAGACTTCCAGAAACAGCTGACTGAAGTTAATAAACATATAGATCAGGCAAGAGTTTACACAAAGAGGTTAAAAACATACAGACTTCCAGAAACAGCTGAATGCAGTTAGGAAACATATAGATCAGGACAAGAGTTTTCACAAAGAGGCTAGAACCATACAGAATTCCAAAAACAGCTGATTGAAAGTAACAAACATATAGATCAGGACAAGAGTTTACACAAAGCGGGTAGAACCATACAGACTTCCAAAAACAGCTGATTGAAGTTAATAAACATATAGATCAGGGCAAGAGTTTACACAAAGAGGCTAGAACAATACAGACTTCCAAAAACAGCTGACTGAAGTTAATAGACATATAGATCAGGGCAAGAGTTTACACAAAGAGGCTAGAACCATACAGGTTTCCAAAACAGCTGATTGAAGTTAATAAACATATAGATCAGGACAAGAGTTTACACAAAGAGGCTAGAACCATACAGACTTCCAAAAACAGCTGATTGAAGTTAATAAACATATAGATCAGGACAAGAGTTTACACAAAGAGGCTAGAATAATACAGACTTCCAAAACAGCTGATTGAAGTTAATAAACATATAGATCAGGACAAGAGTTTACACAAAGAGGCTAGAAACATACAGACTTCCAAAAACAGCTGATTGAAGTTAATAAACATATAGACAAGGACAAGAGTTTACACATAGAGGCTAGAAACAGACAGACTTCCAAAAACAGCTGATTGACATTAATAAACATCGAGATTAGGACAAGAGTTTGCACAAAGAGGCTAGAAATATACAGACTTCCAAAACAGCTGATTGAAGTTAATAAACATATAGATCAGGAAAGAGTTTGCATAAAGAGGTTAGAAACATACAGACCTCCAAAAACAGCTGATTGAAGATAATAAACATATAGATTAGGACAAGAGATTACACAAAAAGGCTAGAAACATGCATACTTCCAAAAACACATGGTTGATGCTAATACACATATAGATCAGGACAAGAGTTTACACAAAGAGGTTAGAAATATACAGACTTCCAAAAACAGCTGATTGACATTAATAAACATAGAGATCAGGAAAAGAGTTTACACAAAGAGGCTAGAAGCATACAAACTTCCAAAAACAGCTGATTGACATTAATAAACATATAGATCAGGACATGAGTTTACACAAAGAGGCTAGAAACATACAGACTTCCAAAAACACATAATTGATGTTAATAAACATATAGATCAGGACAAGAGTTTGTGCAAAGAGGTTAGAAACATACAGACATTCAAAAACAGCTGATTGAAGTTAATAAACATATAGACAAGGACAAGAGTTTACACATAGAAGCTAGAAACAGACAGACTTCCAAAAACAGCTGATTGAAGTTAATAAACATATAGACAAGGACAAGAGTTTACACATAGAAGCTAGAAACAGACAGACTTCCAAAAACAGCTGATTGACATTAATAAACATCGAGATTAGGACAAGAGTTTACACAAAGAGGCTAGAAACATACAGACTTCCAAAAACAGCTGACTGACGGTAATAAACATATAGATCAGGACAATAGTTTAAACAAAGAGGCTAGAAACATACAGACTTCCAAAAACAGCTGATTGAAGTTAAACATATAGATGAGGACAAGAGTTTACACAAAGAGGCTAGAATCATACAGACTTCCAAAAACAGCTGATTGAAGTTAATAAACATATAGATAAGGACAAGACTTTACACAAAGAGGCTAGAATCATACACACTTCCAAAAACAGCTGAATGAAGTTAGTAAACATATAGATCAGGAGAAGAGTTTACACAAAGAGGCTAGAAACATACAGACTTCCAGAAACAGCTGACTGAAGTTAATAAACATATAGATCAGGGCAAGAGTTTACACCAAAGAGGATAGTAACATACAGACTTCCAAAAACAGCTGATTGAAGTTAATAAACATATAGATCAGGGCAAGAGTTTACACAAAGAGGCTAGAACCATACAGACTTCCAAAAACAGCTGACTGAAGTTAAACATATAGATCAGGGCAAGAGTTTACACAAAGAGGCTAGACTAATACAGACTTCCAAAAACAGCTGATTGAAGTTAATAAACATATAGACAAGGACAAGAGTTTACACATAGAGGTTAGAAACAGACAGACTTCCAAAAACAGCTGATTGACATTAATAAACATCGAGATTAGGACAAGAGTTTATACAAGGAGGCTAGAAATATACAGACTTCCAAAAACGGCTGATTGAAGTTAATAAACATATAGATAAGGAGAAGTCTTTACACAAAGTGGCTAGAATCATACAGACTTCCAAAAACAGCTGATTGAAGTTAGTAAACATATAGTTCAGGAGAAGAGTTTACACAAAGAGGCTAGAAACTTACAGACTTCCAAAAACAGCTGATTGAAGTTAATAAACATATAGATCAGGGAAGAGTTTACACAATGAGGCTACAAGCATACAGACTTCAAAAACAGCTGACTGAAGTTAATAATCATATAGATTAGGACAAGACTTTACACAAAGGAGCTAGAAATATACAGGCTTCTAAAAACAGCTGATTGAAGTTAAAAGACATATAGGTCAGGACAAGAGTTTACACAATGAGGCTAGAAGCATACAGACTTCAAAAACAGCTGACTGAAGTTAATAATCATATAGATCAAGACAAGACTTTACACAAAGAGGCTAGAAACATACAGACTTCCAAAAACAGCTGATTGAAGTTAATAAACATATAGATCAGGCAAGAGTTTACACAAAGAGGATAGAAACATACAAACTTCCAAAAACAGCTGAATGCAGTTAAGAAACATATAGATCAGGACAAGAGTTTACAGAAAGAGGCTAGAAAGATACAGACTTCCAAAAACAGCTGATTGAAGATAATAAACATATAGATCAGGACAAGAGTTTACAGAAAGAGGCTAGAAAGATACAGAATTCCAAAAACAGCTGATTGAAAGTAACAAACATGTAGATCAGGACAAGAGTTTACAGAAAGAGGCTAGAAAGATACAGACTTCCAAAACCAGCTAATTGAAGTTAATCAACATATAGATCTGGACAAGAGTTTACACAATAAGGCTAGAAAGATACACCCCGGGATTTATGAAGCTCGGCGTAATCCCGGAGTAAGGCCTGCGCCGGCGGTGCAGTGAATAGTCGGCGTAGTAGCGCCATATGCATAGTAATGCGTACCCGCCGCAACCACAGACACGTGCGTAGTGTACGTGAGCGAGCCCAAGTAGGATGCGTCCGGAGGCGTGGCTAAGCCGGCAGGCGATGAGCAACCTAAAGTGCTGACTGCCACAGTCCGCCCATAATAGTAATGTCACCAGCCAGGGCCCGTGCAGAATGAAACGCACGCAGAGTATGCAACATAGTACCCGGCCCAACAAAAGGAGAAGCAAACACAACCCACGAAGCCCTAAGTGTACCCATCCAAGGAACAAAGGATACGCGTAACACCGTGTTCGTCCCGCAATGCACCGTCAGTGGGCATACCCAGAGAAGGTGTACCGCAGCATGTCAGCGTGCCGCACCGACATAGGAGTAGCGACTAAGGTTACCACCTGTCCCACTTTGCGAGGGGCAGTCCCTCTATGGGCAGTTGTGTCCCGATAAAAAATATTAAAAACGGCAAATGTGCTAAGATTGTAGGACATAATTATATCCCGTATTTTATGTAATGGTCGCATAAAATAGTTATTTTCGCAACTAAAATACCTAAATGTCACAAGAAACAGAATAAGCAACCAAACCGCTACAAGAATAAGCTTTTATCTAGGCAAACAAGTTAAGTTCTATGCTATGTACTGACCGTGGGTATGTGTCGGCCTGTAGAATCTGATGTGAGTCCCGAAAATGTCCCACCTTGGCTATTGGAAAAGGTGGCAACCCTAGTAGCAACATGGGCATGGTCACCAGGGTTACCAGCTGTCCCACATTGCTATGGACAGTCCCTCATTTGACAGTTGTGTCCCGCCAAATATCGAAAAATGGCAAATGACCTGAGATTTCCGGGCAAAAATATTCCCTCAATATACCTGTAATAGTAGCATAAAACATGTATTTTGTATATGAAACACATACATGGCATAAGAAACCGAATAAGGAACCCAAATGCTACGAGAATAAGTGCATATTATGGCAAAAATGTGAAGTTCTGTCATCTCTACTTGCTGTGGGTATGTGTTGTCCTGCAAAATCTGATGTTTCCACAAAAGATGTCCCACTATGGGCATTGGAAAAGGTGGCAACCATAATGGTCACAAGCAGTAGTGAGAGTACACAGCCAGGTAGCCATGTCGACATAACAACAGGAAGGAACCAAGATACCCTAAACACAGGCAAACATGTGCATAGCAACATGTCCCACACCCAGCAACGTGTTTGTCGCATACACAGGACGGCGTATGTCTAAGCGTAATATCCAGAAGCAGAACCCATGCATGCAAATGTAATACACAATAGCCCCATTGTAGCATGTAAGTCCCACCCATGTACGCCTGTGCACCCAAACCAGCTAGCAGCCTTGTGCAGCTACACACCTACACACAATGGGCATACCTGAAATGTGGTAAGAAGTATTGTTTTAGGCAGTGCCACGCAGGCAAATATGTACCCCACATGTCACCAAACCACCTCAGGTACAGATATGGAAATGGATGCATGTGAATGTGTCTGCAGAATGTGTACATCCCGCATGTGGTATGTACCCGTCCAAACCCTATAGGTTTGCACACGCCACGGTGCACATAACTGTACACATGTGGACAAGTCGGGATGTTGAACCATCGCACCGATGATTAGCTATGCAGACAAGTCAAACACATATAGCGGAACATGTGCCTACCAAACAGGACGTCCTAACACGGTGCCACAGGCACAGAAGGGGAAGGTGGGACATCACATGTGGAGAGTAGCGTTGCTGGACGGCCAAACACCCACGGTGAAGGTAAAGGACGGAACAACATGCATATGGCCGGATGGATGTTGTTAGAAATATATATATAGAAACACATATGAAGTGCCAGTTTAGAAGCCAAATACTATATAATGCATTGAATTGTACTGTACAATATGGCAGTAGAAATTATCATGCATGTAATTGGTGAAGCTTAGCTGCAGTGTGATCGAACTCTGACCCTGGCAGTAACCAGTTCAGCAGGCTTATGTCTCTCAGCATTAATTATCTGCTGGGTTACAGAAAAATAAATGTATGTACATGTATAACATCCTCCCTTCCACTGAGGAGGATGGCCTTGTGAGCTCTATCGAAGATAGAGTACAACTCCTTACCAGAGAGACAAAGGAACGTATTAAGAAATGAACTGACTATTGTATCGGAACAGTCCAGGGTCCTTGAAACAGCAACAATTACAGAAGGACACTGTAATTGACCAGGTGCCTTGCAAGGCTGTGTTATTCTCATGGGAAAACATTTTAAAAGCATGACCTCAGCACCCTCGTATGAATAGAATATTGTGGACCATAGTGATGGAAATGCCCTGTGACTGACCACGTCAGTAAGGTGGGCAAAAGATGATTGTAAACACTATATAAAGAAATTGCTTACTGTATAGAGTCAGACAAAACTCTCACACTTGGACTGTATAGTTTTTTGCCTGCCTGTGTACACTACTAAAACGTTGTGAACCCGAGCTTCCTGTGTTATTGACTGTCACTTAGAAAAGCCTACTGATTTCTACAGTCTGGTTTTAACAACTTATTTGACATTGTGGTCCTTCTTAGCTGGAATTCCCTTGGTAAGCTACAGGTCAGAGTGCATGGGTGGTTAGACATCTGCGCAGGAGAATTTGCCTAAATGGTTCTTCTTGAGTGAAAAGACCTCCGACTGAATTGTTGTGTGTAAAGAGGCTGTCCACTGTCTGATCTGTGGCTGAAAAGCGGAAAACTGGATCCTAAGAAGAAAACGTGCAGTCATAAACAGGAGGCTCAGGTAAGGAGAGTTTGCCTCTTTGTCTCTATTGTAGATCATGGACCAGGCTACATTGTGTTTCTGTTAACAGTTGTGATAGCAGGTCGAAGACCAATCCAAGTAGTTTTAAATTTGGACATAGATCAGGGGAACACAGAGTAGAGTAAATAGTCATTGTAGACACTACAGTGGATACAGGGAAGGAGATATCATATGGTACGAGAGAAGGGTTACGTAACAATCATGTAGAAGACATGGGAGATTAGTGCACTAAGAGATCGTGAGATCCGCGTTTGACGGGTGATGTGAAGTATATGCAATTGCAGAGAGCACATAATGTGAGATATTCTGCAAAATGGGGTAATAAATATGACATTGATGGTATATTAACACTCAAAAAACCATGAGCCAGCACGTACGGTTCGATAGAACCAACTTTATTAGCAACAAGATTCCTTAAATAAAGGAATCTTAATGAACAAACAGCATACCGGTTTCGGCCATATCATGGCCTTTATCAATGCAGTTATAAAAGAATAATGAGGAAACCCGACCCCTGGTGGACCAACCTTATATACTCCATGTTTAAAGGCATACAGAATGTTATATTGCAAACAAATGCATTGGAGCAAAACAACACATATACCACATCATATTACAAAAACTTCAACATGATGAACATATTAACAATATTAAATGTCATCAAAATTAAAAAATAAAAAATAATAATAATAATATATTAATGAAAATAATATGAAAATAATATTAAAAATAATAAAGTACAAAAAAATATATGAATGTATATCTCCCATGGCCAAAATGTTTAGGACCTAAATGGTAAACAAGACAACTTGTCAGGATAGTTTATATATATAAACAACCTATATGTGGTTGTTTAATCTCTATAGTCATAGACCTCAAAGTTGGTCATAAACCTGAATTCCCACTTGTACCACAAATTAATCAAACTATCCAAAACATGTTTGTCATATGCCTGGATCTATAAACCCATAACTCAAATTCTGTATCCTATGGAAATATATATATCCCCCACATTCATATTGGAATTGTTAATATCCATAGAACCAAAATCAATGAATAATACATAAGTCATAATATATATACACAATACATATACCCATATGACCTACAAAATTCTATTCTAACATATTTAAACCAGGTCTAAATAGACCACCCAATTGAATTATCCACCTTTGTTCCATTTGATCAAGTTTTTGATGCCATCCGGCTTTAAAAAAATATGAGAATCAGACGTATTTGTTCATCTGATGAAGACTATTTGGAATGGAGTCTAGACTTGAGGCGCAGGTTTCTAACCAGGGGGTATGAATCTCAAATATTAGCGAAAGCTGAAGGTCAAACTTCCAAAATGGAACGTCAGGATTTATTATGTTATAAAGCAAATAACAGGGACGGCAATAAAACAAACTATATTCAACCAATAAGGTTGGTGACCACCTATGGAAATAATACCAATCGTTTTAGGGATGTCATCAACCAACATTGGGGTATTCTTTTGTCACATGAGGTTTTAGGGAGGGTGTTGCCGGCAAATTGTCAGTTTTCTTACCGGAGGGGACGGAACATGAATTCTCACTTCACACATTATAAAAGATATGTTCCAAATATACCACAACAAAGAACTTTAAGTGGTGACGTACTCAGGGGGTGTTATCCTTGTGGGCATTGTGCTGCTTGTCAACATTTGCAACAAACCAAAGAATTTTCTAGCAAAAACACATCACGAATTTTTGAAATAAGGGTTTTTGCCAATTGCAGCACAGATTGGGTGGTATATCTGGTTACATGCAGTTGCTCTGCATTCTATGTTGGACAAACGTCCAGACCTGTCAAATTTAGAATAGGGGAACATTTAAGTGCAATTAAGAATAAACATGTGGCCAATGCCTTATTCAAACATACCATGGAACATTCTTCGGCCATTTTTCGGTTTGTTGTTATAGATAGGATTACCCTTCATAGGGGTTTTAAAGCCGGATGGCATCAAAAACTTGATCAAATGGAACAAAGGTGGATAATTCAATTGGGTGGTCTATTTAGACCTGGTTTAAATATGTTAGAATAGAATTTTGTAGGTCATATGGGTATATGTATTGTGCATATATATTATGACTTATGTATTATTCATTGATTTTGGTTCTATGGATATTAACAATTCCAATATGAATGTGGGGGATATATATATTTCCATAGGATACAGAATTTGAGTTATGGGTTTATAGATCCAGGCATATGACAAACATGTTTTGGATAGTTTGATTAATTTGTGGTACAAGTGGGAATTCAGGTTTATGACCAACTTTGAGGTCTATGACTATAGAGATTAAACAACCACATATAGGTTGTTTATATATATAAACTATCCTGACAAGTTGTCTTGTTTACCATTTAGGTCCTAAACATTTTGGCCATGGGAGATATACATTCATATATTTTTTTGTACTTTATTATTTTTTAATATTATTTTCATATTATTTTCATTAATATATTATTATTATTATTTTTTATTTTTTAATTTTGATGACATTTAATATTGTTAATATGTTCATCATGTTGAAGTTTTTGTAATATGATGTGGTATATGTGTTGTTTTGCTCCAATGCATTTGTTTGCAATATAACATTCTGTATGCCTTTAAACATGGAGTATATAAGGTTGGTCCACCAGGGGTCGGGTTTCCTCATTATTCTTTTATAACTGCATTGATAAAGGCCATGATATGGCCGAAACCGGTATGTTGTTTGTTCATTAAGATTCCTTTATTTAAGGAATCTTGTTGCTAATAAAGTTGGTTCTATCGAACCGTACGTGCTGGCTCATGGTTTTTTGAGTGTTTATATGGTTTTGGAGCCGTGCACGTTGTCCGGCGTGCGCGTACCTCAGAGTGGAATTGATGGTATATTAGACAAAATATCGTTAGTGAAACATTGGAATCACTTAAAATGTGACGCAGATGTTCTAGGGTAACCACCTGTCCCACTTTGCGAGGGACAGTCCCTCTTTGGCCAGTTGTGTCCTGCAAACAAACTGAACAAATGGCAGATGTCCTGATATCTTAGGACAAAAATATTTCCTATATCTTCTTTAATGGTAGCATAAAACAGTTATTTTGTATCTGAAACACCAAAATATCATAATAAACAGAATAAGCAACTCAAATGCTACAAGAATAGGTTGCTATTCTGGCAAAAAGTGAATTGCTGTCCTTTGTACTGGCCGTGGGTATGTTTTGCCCTGCAAAATCCCATGTTCCTAACACTAATGTCCCACTTTGTGCATTTGAAAAGGTGGCAACCCTAAGATGTGCAGGCTAAAAAACAGTGACAATTGGGTATCCCTCAAGCACATAGGTGGATTGAGGTAGTGAACCGAAGGGAACAGAACACTAAAAATGCGAAAGCATCATCGAGACAAAGAAGATAATAATACAGTAGTAGCGACAGCCCCCCCCCCTCTACCACCTCCGATACCACATCCAGGATATGAAGCGGGAGGGCAAGCTAGTCTCCCCCATGTTATCCTGTGGCAACAGAGGTATCACAACGACCAAATGTAAGAGAAGCTATTGAAACCACATCCCGAACTCGTAAAATACCTAGGGACACTCAAGTAAGAAGAGAGTCACTAGAACAGAGTGAGGATATCTGTCAATTAATTGAAGTACCGAACCCTCATGCAGGACAGGAAGGCCAGGACCCAACGACCTTAGTGTATAGACCGTGGACACCAGAAGATATCTGGAAAGTCACAGAGGGAATTCCCCATCTACAAAGTAATCACTATTCACCATGCAATACCCCTGTATCTTCTGATAGAAAAGCAAAGGGGGAATGGCGGATGGTACAGGATTTACAAGCTGTAAATCATGTAATAATACCTAGGGTACCGATGGTGCCAGACCCACACACTATATTGAATGCTATGAACCCGCCACAGAAGTATCTTACCATGGTACATATAAGCTATGCTTCCTTTTCAATACCTATACATCCAGATAGTCCGTATTGTTTTGCATTTACATTCAGGGTAACAGATACAGCCATACCCGGCTATCGCAGGATACTGTGAAAGTCCAACGATATTCGCACAGGAGATGGCTAGCAACATTCCGGTGTTTACTCCACCCGGGGCCAGTCAAGTTCTACTTTATGTGGATGATATTCTGCTTGCGGCCCCTACCCAGCAGCAATGTAGGGAAGATACATTAGCATTATTGAAATATTCAGCAGAACAGGGACATAAATTAAGCAAGCATAAATTGCAACTACAGAGAATACAGGTCAAGTACCTGGGATATGTGGTATCCAAGGAGGGTAGAACATTAGATGACGATAGGAAGGCAGCAATTTCACAAGCACCCAAGCCAACTACCAAGAAGGGAATGATGTCCTTCTTGGGCCGACTAACTTTTGTCGAAGCTGGTTACCAAACAATGCTTTGTAATCTGCTCTATTGTCTGCTTTAATCTTTAATACACCTATGGCAGCACAAGATATACTACACTGGAGTCCAGTAGCAGAAACAGCTTTCTGCAGACTAAAACGATTGATAGCTTCAACATCTGTTTTAGGTCTCCCGAATAATCATAACAGATGTTTTCAGACTGTAGATTGTAAGCAGGGATATATGACGTCAGTCTTGATACAACAGCATGGAAGTAAGCAACGCCCCATAGCTTACTACTCATCGCAGTTGGACACAGTGGCATGGTCAGTGCCACATTGTGTACAGGCAGTTGTTGCAGCACCCATGGCAGTACAGGCCTCGGCATCAATGTTATTATTCCACCCTCTCATTGTGAGAGTGTCTCATGCAGTTGCGATCATTTTGCTGCAAGAGAAAATAGCATTCCTGACCCGTGCTAGACATCTTTCTTGTTTGACCATACCCCTGAGTCAACCTCATATGGTGATTGAACGTTGTACAACATTAAACCTATCAATGTCACGTCCGACACCTGTGTATGGCACACCACACAGTTGCCTACAGGAAATGGAGCAAATAACTGTACACAGACAGGATATCACTGATATACCCTTAGATGATGCAGAGGTGACAGTTTATGTGTACGGATCATGTAGAAAGAGTCCTACAGGAAAGAATCAAGTAGGTTATGCAGTAGTTATTGATAATGAGATTGTAGAAGCCCAACCCCTGCAGCATAACGTGTCTGCTCAAGCAGCAGAATTGATAGCTTTAACACGTGCTTGCACTCTAGCGAAAAACAGATGTGTGGACATTCATACCGATAGTCAGTATGTTGTCTCTACAGTGCATGTTTATGTGCAGCAGTGGAAGAATAGGGGAATGATAACATCCACTGGTAAACCGATTAATCATGCGCAATAGATCTTGAATGCATTAGATTCCATTCAGTTACCCACTAAAGTAGCTAATTGTAAATGTGCAGCTCATACAAAGCAACAGGATAACATTAGGAAAGGTAAGGCACGAGCTGATGCAGCTGCAAAACAAGCAGCCTCACAGTCGGAAAGTGTCTTTTTGAATGAGGAATGACAATCCTCAGACATTCTAGATGTAGAAATGTTAAAAACAATGCAAACATCAACTACGAAAGCAGAAAAGCAGACGTGGGTATGACGAGGAGCAATCCTTGAAGACGGACTGTACATATCCACAGTGAGAAAGCCAATATTAACGTCTAATGTATTCAGATATGCGGCTTTGTTGAGCCATGGGTAGAGCCATGTCTCAACAGGGGGGATGGTACAGTTGGTTAACAGAATATTCCTAACATACGGAATTAGGAACCACATACAAACATCATGAGCAGCGTGTCATATTTGCAGTAAACATCATGCACAGGGAGCATTTCAACCGAAGGGAGTGGGTTTCCCTACACCACCATAACCGTTCCATACTATTTGTATGGAGTTTATACAGCTGAATAAATGTGAAGGGAAGAAATACTGTTTAGTGATTATAGATATATTATCAAAATGGGTAGAAGCATACCCAACCAGGAATCTGGATGCAGCAACAGTGGCAAAGGTCCCAGTAAAATAAAGTATCCCTAGATCTGGCATACTGTAAAGAAGCTACAGTGACAATAGAACACATTTTGTGAACCAGACAATCCAGCAACCTGGGTGATTAATTGGGATTTCCATGAATAATCATTGCATGTACAACCCACAGTCAGCATGACTGGTGGCGAGGTACAATGGGATGCCGAGAGTTAAGTTGAGGAGGTGTGTGGGTGACACCCAGACGAGGTGCATTTGCCGTCTACCTCTAGCGTTGCTGAGCATGACAACAGTTCCAAATGTAAAGTGTTTGACCCCTTGAGTAGTATTTGGAATGGCATATTATGTGCCACAGTGGAAAGCTGTCATGCCTGCAGAGCTGGAGGTCGATGGCTCATTAGCAAGTCACATGAGAGGATTGTTAACCAATAACACTGTTTTGCAGTTAAACTCTTTTACAGATAAAGAGCAAGCCGGACGCATAGCTGACTCCAGTATCCTGGGTGTGTTTCACTGTTATCCAAAAAAGTAACTTGCCGAGTCCAACGTGGGAAGGTCCGTACCAGGTACTGTTGGCAACGCCTACTGCAGTAAAGTTTGCGGAAAGGTCGTCCTGGGTTCACCTCACCTTTTTCAAACCGGTAAAGGATATCAAGTCTGATTTACATGTTGTAGCCGATATACCATAGAGACAGAATCACCCGGGCCAGAGTGTATAACAATACAAAGCAACCCCAAAGACATTTGGTTTACTGTCCTACTGATCATACACCTATTAACCATGTTTGTGGTGACTTTACATTTGCTGGGACCTTACCTGCATATAACTACACAGATACAAATAGTGATACGTGATGAACTGGCCACAGAGTGGCATCCAAACTTCAACACATACCTAGGCATGACGCGTGTGCATGTACAGACTATGAAAATTTCAAATTGCTGTGTTTGTACTGCCATACCTACATCATATGGAGGACTTCCGATGTATGTTGTCCCCTTGGGGATAGATTGAGACTTGTGAATATTTACACTTTGATACAGGTTCTGTGAGATCACAGGACAAAGTGGCACTGTACTTTCCTGTTACACAAAAAGGAATTGTTTGTTTTCACAAACATGATACAGTCCAAGTTAGTGGGAGTAATTGTAACATAACTGTGTCTTACAAATGTCATATAACAGCCAAAGATCACAGTACTAGTTGTAGCACCATTCATGATTTGTATTTAAGCTTCATGAGAACAATGTGGAAAGATGTGCAGAAACATCAGGAATTGTATAAACAGTCCTCTGTTATAGACAGGAAAATGTTACATGCAGAGTTAACCCGCATCAGTAGTAAAGTAGAATATTGTTATTTTGTTTGTGGGAAAAAAGCATATCAATGGTTACCTGAGAATTGGTCCGGCAGTTGTTTTGGGTTATCTGGCTCCAGTCATATGACATACTGCACAATTGCCTCTGGGTGAAGCGAACTGTAAGACATATAGCTCGAAGAACTGGGAACACAGTCGAGAAACCTACTAATCCAGTGGGTGAAATGGAAGCTGTTCTGAAAAATCATTCTTCTGCAAGAGATAAAGGAATATTGACTCATATGGACTTGAGTGACAGTGTTATATCCTGGGCTGGAACAATCCCAGCTTGTGGAGTAGTAAAATCAATCAGGGAACAGAGGAAGTTGTCAAAACCTGTCGGAGGAATGAGCAATGCGACTTTTCGCTCTTGAACTTGTGACTGATGAACTGAATGCAATGAGAACTGTTGTGTCACAAAATCTAATGGCTCATGACTGCACCCTGGCAGCGAGAAGTGGTAATGCGTCTTGGCTTATCAAAGTTAGTTGACCGCTGTGTCTAAGTACCACAGAATAAGCACGATATCAACGCCCACCTAGAGGTAATACAGCAGGTATCAGCCATGGCAGAACCAGGCCCAAACCCACTGATGAACTATTTCCAGAAACCATTTGGTGGATGGGGTTCACTCATACTGAATATCTTGATTGCCATTTGTGTTGTTCTGCTCATATTGAGAGCATGTGTCTGTTGCTGGATACTTTGTATGAAAGTATTAGTCAGGGACACTGTTGACGTATCTGTAACCGAGACTATGTATCAAGACCTGTAGTGGGATTTGTGAATACCAAATGAAATCCTTTCTGAAATGTACAACAAATGACTTGCCTAGTTGGAACGTTCCAGAGAGGAAGAGGCTAGGGAATGAAATAATGTTGTATATGTTTCTGGATAGAATAGAAGCAATCAAAGGAGGGAGAATGTTAGAAAAATATATATTTAAACATATATATGACGTGCTAGTTTAGAAGCAAATAGTGTATAATGCATATTATTCTATTTTACAATATGGCAGTAGAACTTATCATGCATGTAATTGCCTGTAGTGTAGCTGCAGTGTGATTGAACCCTGACCCTGGCAGTAACCAGTGCAGCAGGCGTATGTCATTCAGCATTAGTCATCTGCTGGGTTAGAGAATAATAAATGTATGTACAGGTAAATCTTTCATCCTTCCACTGAGGAGGATGGCCTTGTGAGCTCTATCTAAGACAGAGTACAGCTGCTCACCAGAGAGACAAAGGAACCTAGTAGGAAATGAACTGATGATCGTATCTGAACAGGCTTGGAACTTTGACAGAGCAGAATTTACAGAAGGACATTCTAATTGACTATGTAATGGCTTTCATAAAGGCTGTATGCTATTCTCATGGGAAAACATTTAATAAGCATTACCTTTAGCACTTTGGAAAA
>NC_056737.1:1168134664-1168164505 GCF_019279795.1 Protopterus annectens | reverse complement strand
AATAAACATATAGATCAGGGCAAGAGTTTACACAAAGAGGCTAGAACCATACAGACTTCCAAAACAGCTGATTGAAGTTAATAAACATATAGATCAGGACAAGAGTTTACACAAAGATGCTAGAACCATACAGACTTCCAAAAAGAGCTGACTGAATTTAATAAACATATAGATCAGGACAAGAGTTTACACAAAGAGGCTAGAAACATACAGACTTCCAAAAACAGCTGATTGAAGTTGATAAACATATAGATCAGGACAAGAGTTTACACAAAGAGGCTAGAAACATACAGACTTCCAAAAAACAACTGATTGAAGTTAATAAACATATAGATCAGAACAAGAGTTTACACAAAGAGGCTAGAAAGATACAGACTTCCAAAAACAGCTGATTGAAGTTAATAAACATATAGATCAGGACAAGAGTTTACACAAAGAGGCTAGAAACATACAGACTTCCAAAAACAGCTGATTGAAGTTAATAAACATATAGACAAGGACAGGAGTTTACACATAGAGGCTAGAAACAGACAGACTTCCAAAAACAGCTGATTGACATTAATAAACATCGAGATTAGGACAAGAGTTTACACAAAGAGGCTAGAAATATACAGACTTCCAAAAACAGCTGACTGACGGTAATAAACATATAGATCAGGACAATAGTTTACACAAAGAGGCTAGAAACATACAGACTTCCAAAAACAGCTGATTGAAGTTAAACATATAGATGAGGAAAAGAGTTTACACAAAGAGGCTAGAATCATACAGAGTTCCAAAAACAGCTGATTGAACTTAATAAACATATAGATAAGGACAAGACTTTACACAAAGAGGCTAGAATAATACAGACTTCCAAAAACAGCTGACTGAAGTTAGTAAACATATAGTTCAGGAGAAGAGTTTACACAAAGAGGCTAGAAACATACAAACTTCCAAAAACAGCTGATTGAAGTTAATAAACATATAGATCAGGGCAAGAGTTTACACCAAAGAGGCTAGTAACATACAGACTTCCAAAAACAGCTGATTGAGGTTTATCAACATATAGATCTGGACAAGAGTTTACACAAAGAGGCTAGAAACATACAGACTTCCAAAAACATCTGATTGAAGTTAATAAACATATAGATCAGGGCAAAGGTTTAAACAAAGGGGATAGAAATATACAGACTTCCAAAAACAGCTGATTGAAGTTAAAAAACATATAGGTCAGGACAAGAGTTTACACAATGAGGCTAGAAGCATGCAGACTTAAAAAACAGCTGATTGAAGTTAATAATCATATAGATCAGCACAAGACTTTACACAAAGAGGCTAGAAACATACAGACTTCCAAAAACAGCTGATTGAAGTTAATAAACATATAGATCAGGGCAAGAGTTTACACAAAGAGGCTAGAAACATACAGACTTCCAAAAACAGCTGAATGTAGTTAAGAAAGATATAGATCAGGACCAGAGTTTACACAAAGAGGCTAGAAAGATACAGACTTCCAAAATCAGCTGATTGAAGTTAATAAACATATAGATCAGGACAAGAGTTTACAGAAAGAGGCTAGAAATATACAGAATTCCAAAAACAGCTG
Organism: Protopterus annectens; assembly: GCF_019279795.1. Classification (NCBI taxonomy): domain Eukaryota; kingdom Metazoa; phylum Chordata; order Ceratodontiformes; family Protopteridae; genus Protopterus; species Protopterus annectens. Next base: position 1,168,162,917 of record NC_056737.1, on the reverse strand, counting down.
ATTGAAAGTAACAAACATATAGATCAGGACAAGAGTTTACACAAAGTGGGTATAAACATACAGACTTCCAAAAACAGCTGATTGAAGTCAATAAACATATAGATCAGGGCAAGAGTTTACACAAAGAGGCTAGAAATATACAGACTTCCAAAAACAGCTGATTGAAGTTAATAAACATATAGATCAGGGCAAGAGTTTACACAAAGAGGCTAGAACCATACAGACTTCCAAAACAGCTGATTGAAGTTAATAAACATATAGATCAGGACAAGAGTTTACACAAAGAGGCTAGAACCATACAGACTTCCAAAAACAGCTGATTGAAGTTAATAAACATATAGATCAGGACAACAGTTTATTCAAAGAGGCTAGAAACATATAGGGCAGGATTCACAAAGGCTTGCACGGAGTGTAAGAGACGTGTAACACTCCATGGAAGCCTCGCGATCCAGGAACAGCCCAAAACTCTTTGTAAGAGACCAGCTAAATCGTCTCTTACACGGACTGGGCGTGGATATGCTAAATACCTCACTTGCAGCCAAAAGGTATGCAAATGAGGTATATTAGCGATCCACAAAGCAGAAACCAGTCCATGTAAGAGATGTTTTAGCTGCAGAAATGTACTCAGTTGACAACTGAGTACGTTTCTGCAAAAATCACAATGGAGCCATGTCAGCTCCAAATAAAGGGTGCATATGTGTCAGGCAGCATGCCAATGGCCAAATATGTGGCCATTGGCAAGGTAACCCGATGCAAATATAAAAAAAATATAATTTTTTTTTTGGCGATCGCTGATGTTTAAACGCAGCGCAGCCCCACGCAAACGGGCTGCGCTGTATAAAACATAAAGATGAAGGTTATAAACCCACAAATGTGGGTTTTATGCAATACATGGAATGTCAATGGAGGGACCAGCAGACCAAAAACAACATGGCCACCATGCAGTGGTTGCTAAGGGGGGAAGCTGAGTCTAAGACATGTAACTAAGCATTAGTAGGCAATCTCATGTAAATGAGGGTTAGGATACTGAATCCCACAGTCACATAGCAAATGAGCACAGTCTGAGTAGTGTAAGAGATACATAAGGGGGAGGAATAGAGTAGGAGATAGGTGACATCACAGGGGGGAATGGTTGAAAGAAATGCAGTTCATTGGAGGTGAGTGTAACATGACAGATGACAGACACAGATCAGGGAAAGAGGAGTGCCACAAGATAATCATGGGAAAGTCAAGAAATGGAAGGTGTACCTGTTACTTACACCAAAGTTTCTTGCTGGGCATGCATGCGCACGTGTGCGCACCATGAAGTGAGAGTAGGGAAGTGAGCATGCGTGTAAGGCAGACTGAGCATGTAGGAGTGTGTTGGTAGATTTGTAACACTGTTTGCACTAGTGTGCGCGCGTTTTAACCCGAATAGGCAGACCCTGAACCGTGTAAGTATGTGTGCGCACGTGTAAGTCACTGTGAGTGCGTTTCTGCTGGTATGCACGCTGCTCCCCCCTGAGGAAACAGAAAGGAAAAAGGAAGCAACAGAATTAGTAGGAAGCTAGCAGGGAATACTGCTGGAGCTAGCAGGTGAAAACAATTAGAAGCAGGCAATTACACAGGCAGAATAGTAGCCCAGCCCAGCACTTAAAACTCTGCAAACAGCAGTGCAGGATGTTTCTCTCAAGAGACACTGCAAGACAGGAGTAAGCTATTAGAAGTGAAAACTGAAAAAGCTGAACTCAGAGCAGAAATGTTAGGGGCTGCCATAGCTGTCATAATGAGACATAGGCAACTTGCTGAGGGTGGTGACAATGCAGATGGTGCCAGACAATCCACAGTGAGGAGACGGAGAAGAGTGTACAGGCCCAGGGTCACCTACCACGGGTTACATGAGCTGGAGATAGTAGAGCGCTATAGAGTGGACAGAGAGCTCCTGCAGCAAATAGTCGAGCTGTGCAGGCCATGCCTCACACACAGAATCAGCAGAGGGGAACCCATCCCAGTGGAAACCAAGGTATGTGTTGGCCTAAGAATACTAGCAACAGGTACCTTCCAGAGACCAACTGGTGATATGATGGGGATATCACAGGCATCAGCCTCCAGGGTACTGCACCAGTTCCTGGATGCCATGTCAGCACATGTCGGTGATCATGTATATTTCCCCAATGCCCGTGAGGTATTGGCCAGCAATATGCATCTCTTCCAGCAAATAGCGGAATACCCTGAGGTAGTGAGTGCAATAGACTGCATGCACATATGCATCAAAGCACCAGCTGGTGAGCGGGGTAAGGCCTACATTAACCGCAAGGGCTTCCCCTCCATCAACTGCCAGGTCATGTGTGATGCCCAGGGCATAATAATGAATGTGTGTGCTGGCTGCCCTGGGAGTTACCACGATTCCCACATCTGGCATTTGACGCAGCTGTACCAGACATTTGCCAATGGGGACATCCCACATGGACACCTAGTGGGGGATGCAGGTTATGCACTGGAGCCGTGGCTGATGACACCCATCAGAAACGCACACACACCTGAACAGGAACGCCATAATGAGGCACACGCACAAACACGTAATGTAATAGAGCGTGTGTTTGGGCTGCTCAAGTCATGGTTCGGTGTCTGGACACATCTGGTGGAGCCTTGCAGTACACACCAACTACATGTACCCAAATTGTCATGGTATGTGCTATGCTACATAATATGATCTTGTGAAAACAGCTGCAGCAGGACCAGCATAGGGCTGGGCCAAACAGCCCCCCACCATTGCCAAGGCCATCACAGGCAGAGCATGACTTGGAGGAGGAACAACCTGAGCCTGCCCCAGTAGGCAGAAGGAGGCATGCCCAGTATGCCCTGGCCTTGGCAAAGAGGCAACGCATAGCACATACACTGGCTCAGTAGGAACCCTGGGAATGATACCCCCTCTGACTCACTCAAATAATAACAGGGATGCCTAAAATGACATGACCTGCTCACAAACATGTACAGGAAGTGTAATATGTGCATCCGACAGAGGCAGCCCTGCAGCACCACCTGAGGCATGAATGCCATGTGTTAAGTAATGTAACACCATGTACTATATGCACACCTGAAGACCCTGACTAACATCCACCCTCACCAAGCATGAAGCCACAAAGTGACGATGGGATAATCAATTGCAATAACTGGCTGAAGTAATGCAGTTAGTCAAAGGGGAGCCAATGTGTTTCAGTCTGGGAAGACATGCTGAGCATGACATGATGCACCACCTGCTAGGGGTGGCGTGCACCTATCAGTCCAGGCCCTATGGATACTGGCAAAGGCTGTCAGTACCCACAGCATGCCCTGAATAGGTAAGTCTCAAAACACAAACCCACCTTCATAGGTACCACTAGGGATAGGAACCTAGATGTAATGCTACCCAATTCCAGAAGTCTAAACAGCAAGATGCGTGCAGTGTAAATGCACACAGTATGGAGAATGTTGATATCAGTCCTGTAATAGAAAATTGGGTCAAGGCTCACATCAGCACCCTAACACTACCAGGTTACACCTCATACTGTGCTGTACAGCCGCAAAACATGTAACAAGCTACAAAAGGAGTGTGACTAGCAATAAATGTCAAGGATAACCACACCCCCATGTTGGTACCACAACAAGAAGCAGCATGGATTAGCCATGGTCAAATACCAATGGCTAAAACCGCCTCCCAGTATATAGCCTGCTGCAGACTACTGTCCTAATACCAGGAACTGCACCTGGCCTATGTCAGAATACATAAATATATCAAGCCCCCCAAACCACATTATATTGCTTGACTGAAAATACCCAGATATACACTGGGAGCATTATACTAGCACCAACACAGTAGGAGGAAAGTTCCCAGAATCCATAAACCAAAATGCCCAGGAACAACGTACCACTCCCACAAGAGGGATAAGCATACTGGATGTGATAATCAGCAACATGTGTACTGGATGGCAAGATGAGAAGTGTATCGCTCACTGGTAAGACCAGACCATAGAGTAATCACACCGGATATACACATCCTGACCACAGTCCCTGACCAGAAAACCACAGTGAAAAACATGTGTAAAGCATAGGTTGCACCCCTCCAAATTGATGTGGAATCCACGAAAGGCCCTGTGCAGGTGCAGAATATGGGACACACCGCAGAACATGTTATACAGGCATTCCATGAACACAGCCAGGAATGCTTGGATTATGCAATCACAAATAACAACAATACACTATGCCATACACGCAGGCATCTGGCATGCTGGACTCCAGCCATTACCAAACCATGCAAGAGAATGAGGAAGCTACTACATGATAGAGCAGACATAAAAAGGGAAGTAATCACTGATCAGTAGTATGGCAATAAAATATGTCCACACATACAATCCACTAAGGCCAGCCACAACAAGTAGAATCTTTGAATCCAGAGACAATGTGACACCTGCCCCAAGTACACAGACAACCCACAACTCCCCCCCCCAATAAATACAAATATATGTGAGAGATGCAACCATTTATCCAAACCGGAGGCTGAGCTCCCCCAACTCAGTACTGTGAAAACTAGTCAGGAGGAGAAGGTAAGCACATACACCACAAACCCAGTCCCACATAGACCTATCACGACTGTAAACCAAACACATAAACACAGAAAAACATTCCCGGAGGCCCTAATTACAAACACACCACACCAACAGAGGCCTCCAAAGCAGATCCCAAGCAACCACAACCTCCAAACATAGCACATGCAACACATAGTACACAAAGCTGGTGTGCCAAACAGTGACAGGCCAGAAGGAGAAACAACATGCCTGATACAGTTGTAATAGGTGTCTGTATAGGCAGACACACTGCTGTCCCACTCACCAGACTGAACAAGGGAAAGGGTACAGTAAGCTGCCTGTAGGCTGCCACAATATGGCACATAACACAAGTATGCAGGTCACCCCAAAGCAAGCAGAAATATGATGCACTCATTGTCCATGCTGGTGTGAATGACCTGAGATGTACCTCCCTGATCTACATAAAAAGAAACATGGATGAGCTCTCTGAGTATGTACTCCAGGCCGGTATGACACTGGCCATTTGCAGCATCCAACCCTCACCAAGAATGATGCCACAGTACAAACACAGAATGATCAGCTTTAACAGGTGGCACAGTTACAGCTGTCAGTCCAAGTGGGTCTAATGTCTGTCTGCTTGAGATGTCATGCATGACAAGCCATGCTGCTGTTCCAGGGATGGCTTGCACCTGTTACCCCTGGGCGTCTGGATACTGGATAAGGCCTTTGCCACCTCCATAGAGCCGTATGTAGGCAAGGCCAAAAAGACTAACCCACCACCCTAGAAAACATAAGTGGTAAGAAACATAAGGGTAATGCTGACCAATGCCAGATGTGTAAACTGCAATATGCATGCACCTGAGGCACTTCCCAGTATGGAGAACATCGATGTCTGTGTAGTGACAGAAGCCTGCTGCAAGCCTACTGATAGCACACCAGCACTACCAGGTTTTACCACATATCATGCGTTATGGCCCCAACACCTGGACCAAAACATCAAAGGAGGGGGAGTATCCATATGCAGCACAGACACCCATGCGGCCAGGTAACTGACAATGCACGAAGCAGCGGAGACCACCCATGTGCACCTAAGTGTAGTCAAAACTGCTGTACAGTCTGTAGCATGCGACAGACCACACTCTCACACACAGGAACCCCACCCAGACATCCTGAAGACACTGGACAGTATGAATGTCCCACCAAATACCAGACAAGGTACTCACAAATTACCACATAGGTGGTAAACCATTATGTATGCAAGGAGTAATCAGGGACCTAGGGACACAAGTCGACAGTAACCTGTCATGTGACACTCACAATGCCAATGTGGCTAGGAAGACTGTCTATATTGGACACCGTATCATGAAAGGATTCACATCTACATCAACAGAGGTCACTGTGCCCCTGTACTGTTCCCTTATCAGACCCATAATCTAGTACAATGACTCATATGGGATGTACTGTACCTGACACCTGCATCAGTTAGGAAGACCTTAAAGGTACCCCACCAAGAGGATAAAGGGTGTCAAATATATGTCATATGCTGCCTGACTGTAGACACCCCAGCTGAATGCAGTCACAGACTGCCTACACAGAGGCATTGTATGTCTGTTGTACAAGGCCATGTCCAACACAGGAGTAATGGACATGCTCCACCACAGGAAATCAAAGCCATTGGAGCTGTGAGAGTGACAGATGTCAGCCTCAACACATAATGAAATAGGATGTGCTGGAGGGACAGATACATAACCCAGAGGCTCCCACACCCAGAAACAGGATCCCAATCCATGTTAGGCAGAGCCCCTCACTGACACCCCTCAACAGGAATATTGCCAAGTGGATGGATGATCGTACATGTACACTGGGGGTCTTCACTGTGTCACGTCCAGACAGAGGCACAGTAAAGGAAATCATAAATGGCCATAATAGTCACATAGCAAGGGGCAGCGAAAGACACACACACTCTGGCTAGGCTTACTAATGCCCTAGGGTGGATAGCCTAGTATGAACCTATGAACCTATGAAGATACAAATTGTACAGGACACTAAGGATAATCACAAGGCTTACTTAACTGATGGTAGGAACCATGTTGGGAATTCACAGATATGCTCCGAATCACACAGATATTACAAACAACATACCAAACACACACACATATTGCCAACATACAACCTGACAGGTTCAGTGCAACCCCCCCCTCCCTGAATGCAAAATATCTATCCCAGCAGACTGCTGGTCCCCTGACATTGCAGATGCTGAGGTAACAGATATCATCTACAAAGCAAAACACACAGCAGCAAAGGTATGTGATGGTGTCCTGGGCTGAGGCCAACATGGACTTCAAGAATAATGGAATGCCAAATCACACTACTGCCCAATGTCAGCCTTACCACAGGATATGTACCCAAAGAGCAGTGTACAACAACAGTGGTCCTTCACAACAAAGGTGTTGCCTGAATGGATACTGCAAACTACCACCCCAGGATCCTGACAAGCTTGGTCTGCACAGCTATGGAAAGGATCAGTATGTACCGCAGACAAAAAGCTATCGTGGACCTACTGACACTGGACCCTACCCAGTGTGGCTGTCGTAAGTGCAGATCCTGCCCCTAAACATGTTTGACCCATTTGAAACAGTCATTAAGGTCATTGATGAGGGCAATGTGGTCCACACAGCGTAGCTGGACCGTACATATGCTTCCAGACAATACCCTACGAGTTCAGTATGGATATGTTCACCAGCTTAAATATAAACCCCTATGTCAGTAGAGGGGTTGCAAACCAGACCAAGGACAGAACTGACATGGTCAGACATGCTGCATCCATGTCAGACTACAAAGCAGATATGAGTGGCATCCCACAAGGCTTGGTCCTGGGACCTCCCCCATTCCATATATATGTCCCATAGGTACAGGCCAACATGGAAGGACTGTGATTGAACATGTATGCAGAGGAGTACAAACTGCCCACCATATCCGACCCCCAGCTGACACAAGCAACCCACAAAAGGGCCACATAGAAACAGACAACTGGAGCCATAGCCATGTTAGCAAGCTAATTGCAGAACTGTGTATAGACAACCACCGTGGATATACAGTAAGTGCCCACCAATTACCACACAGGTGTTAACCCATTACGTACCTAGCATGTAATGAGAGACCTGGGGACACAAGGTGATAGATATCCTGCATTGAACAAACATGTGGCTGTAGTGTTTGCAGAAACATACTATATACCCACTCAATCATGAAGGTTGTCAGATGTAGATAAGGGGAGGTCACTGTGGCTCTGCAGTCATCCTTCATCAGCGTCACAATTGACTACAATAGCCCCTGTGGGATATACCTCAGCAGACACCTCCATCAACTGTAAAGTCCACAACAGTACCCCACCAGGAGTAGCAAAGAGCATGAACAGATGCCATGTGTTGCCTGAGTAAACAAACTGCAGCTCCACACACTGCCATACTGCCCAGCCAGAGGCAAGCTGTGCCTGATGTATGAAGCCATGTCCAAGCTGGAATCAATGAACATGCTGCACCTTGTACAATCTGAATGGCAGTGAGCTATGCACATGAGAGACCTGAACCCCAGCACTGACATACATAGGACAAGCTGTACAGAATGATCCATAACACAGAAGCCATCCCCACTCTTGAGTAAACTCCCAGTACAGGTTAGCCAGAGAGTCACCTATCGACACCCCTCAAGAGGAATCCTGATGAGTGGATGGGAGATGATAACCCTGGGTATCACTGTTATGTCAGAGGTAGACGGAGGCACAGTATACTAACCATGACATATGTCATGGCAAACTGCAGTTACAATGTGTGTCGAAGGACAAACACACTCTGTGACTAGCATCAGAAATGGCCTAGGGAACATCGCTAGTGTTTGCCAATGTCCACCTATGTTGTGGAATACACTACCAATGTTGGACAAGCCTGGCCAATGTTGGACAAGCCTGGTGTAGGTAGTCCATATCTGAACATAATGCAACATGGTCATATGTGCACAACTGGCCCCTACACAGTCTGTTGTGCTCACTATGAAGATGTCAAGCAATGATTGGACTAAAGCCCAGGATACTGTCCACCACAGTGAAAGTACTGAACCAGTACACTATACGGTACTACAGTGTTAGGTCATTATGAAAGGATGTTGACAACTGTATGCAAAGTATCCCATGCAATCCCTGCAGGCACAGTATAATCCCTGTTGTGGCAGACACGAAGCAGTTGGCCAGTTAGTACACAACATAACACCCAACACACAACCATAAACGTGAGATATTGTTGAAGTTCACACACACCCAAATATGTGGTGGACTGCAGAGTTCAACATATAGAAGCTCACACTGGGCATGCTCGCACATTTTGATAAATGAGGCATATGTCAGACAACATGCCATGGAAAGGCTGAACTGGGCATGCTCACACACTTAGGCCATATCTCCATTTAGCAGTTGGCCACACATATCTGGTATTTGTACGTGTCATTCCAGGAACCAACCACAACACAGCAATCTGCCCAGTGCACACAGTAAATGACTACAGAGACATAAGTGATATAGTGGATCGCCCTCATATTCAAACATCTTCCACAGATACACAAGTTGTTCATAGGAACAGGGAATGCTATGGCAATAAAGACCTGCAAACAGTCTAACAGCACAACAAATATTGTGCATCTGACAATTGAACATATGGGTGTAGAGGTCAATACTAGGCTTGTTGCCCTAGGGAATGACAGCTTAGCCAGAGTGTGCTTGGCATCTGCATCCCAGTACAGTAGGCTACTGTGCCACTGTAAAGTAGGTCACATAAGGCAACGTGTGAGGCTAGTGAGCTGTGCCTCTGTCAAGCAGGGGCACAGTGGAGATCCCAGGGTTTGAATGTGCTAAGCCACATCCATGTTGTTGGTGTGTGCTGGAAGAGGGTTGCTGAGGACCTCTAGCAGTAAGTGGGCATCAATAACAGACTGAGGGGAGCCCTATCTGCATTGTCTGGACAATTCCTCTGTCAACACTGTGTTGTGATGATTATGTGGGAATGAAGTGTCGTGCTGGTACTGTTCACAGATGTCCTCCCTCTGTGGGCTACAGCTCTGTAATGTATTAGCTCACTCTGTCTGTTGGACGGCTCATATATGGCTGGTGTACACCTGACAGGTGTCTTGTTGTGGAGCAGTCATTGGTATATGTGGGATAGCATGATCAATGCAAACCTTACACATGCTCATAGAATGCAATTGTCAAGGATTATGCAGAGTGGCCAGTATAGTCCCCCAGCATGGGTCCTTTGAAGTCGTCCACCCCAGTCTTCACAAGTGTAGAGTCTGCTTGTGCTAAATACAGTTTGTTTGCAGTGACAACCTTGCCTGGGGGTGGGGATGGATATGGATGTCCAGGGAAAGGTGGGTATGGTCAGATATCAACATAGGTGGTCGACCTCTGGTGTGGAACAGTGAGTACCCATGTTGCAGATGGACAGGTGCAATATGTATTCCCCCATGTGGCTGTGGTGAGAGGTTCTGCCATAGCACATGGACCCACAAATTGTAGTGGCTGTAGGGTAAAGTGGTAGAGGCCTGAGGAGTTCCCACACACAATATGCCTGTACCTGATGTTAACAACTGGAATGGTGTATGTGAACACCTGCATATCCCGGCACTGTTCCCAGGGAAGCAAAGTGTGTGTCCTGGATGTGGGAATGGTGTTCTGGACTGGTTGTGTTGTGTGTTACAGGTCCTGTGGTCATGAAGCATGGTATAGAACATAACCTGCCAGTGTGATGTGCATATCTGACCCTGACGTAGGTGGCTGCAAATGCATATATATGCTATCCCCCACCTGACAGGTAGTACTAGATGTACATACCTCTGTAGAAATAAAGATGTCAGCACCCTATAAATACTGCAGGTGCAGAACAGATGCCCAGTAATTCGATTAGCGCACTCTGCTAATGCGTCTCCCTCAAGTGTCATAATATAGTTAGGTAGGAGTTTGAACCATGCAAATGCTCAGTGTGTGTGTGTGTGTGTGTGTGTGTGTGTGTGTGTGTGTGTGTGTGTGTGTGTGTGTGTGTGTGTGTGTGTGTGTGTGTGGGGGTGAGCGGGTTTGATGTGTGTGCAAGTCTGTGTGAGGGAAGTGTTCCTTTTGGCAACTGTGAAAACACTCTACAGGATGCACATTCCCCTATCTAAGCACTGATGATGTCAGCACCCTGTAAGTACAGCAGGAGAAGGGAACCTTCCCAGTAATGTGAATAGCGCGCTCTGCTAATGCATCTGTCACGAGTGTCATAACATAGTTAGGTAGGGATTTGAATCCTGCAACTGCCCAGTGTGTGAAGGGGGGTTAGTGTGTGTGCAAGTCTGTGTGAGGGAGATGTCCCTTTTGGCAACTGTGAAAGCACTCTACAGGATGCACATTCCCCTATCTAAGCACTGATGATGTCAGCACCCTCGAAGTACAGCAGGAGAAGGGAAACCTCCCAGTAATGCAAATAGCATGCTCTACTAATGCATCTATCGCAAGTGTCATAAGATAGTTAGGTAGGGGCTTGAATCCTGCAATGACCCAGTGTGTTTGGAGGGGGGTTAGTGTGTGTGCAAGTCTGTGTGAGGGAGATGTCCCTTTTGGCAACTGTGAAAGCACTCTACAGGATGCACATTCCCCTAGCTAAGCACTGATGATGTCAGCACCCTATAAGTACAGCAGGAGAAGAGAAACCTCCCAGTAATTTGAATAGTGCACTCTGCTAATGCGTCTCTCTCAGGTGTCATAACGTAGTTATGTAGGAGTTTAAAACCTGCAAGTGTGTGTGTTTGGATATGGGAAGTTGTGTGTGTGCAATTCTGTATGAAAGACATGTGCTTTTTTGCAATCAGGAGATCACACTACATGATGCACATTGCCCTTTCCAAACACTGATGATGTCAGCACCCTATACATACAGCTGGAGAAGGGACACCTCCCAGTAATCCGAATAGCGCACGCTGCTAATGTGTCTCTCTCTCAAGTGTCATAATATAGTTAGGTAAGAGTTTGAAACCTGCAAATGGCAAGTGTGTGTGTGTTTGGATGTGGGGAGTTTGTGTGTGTGCAATTCTGTATGAAAAACATGTGCTTTTTGGCAATCAGGAGATCACACTACATGATGCACATTACCCTTTCCAAACACTGATGATGTCAGCACCCTATAAGTTTAGCGGGAGAAGAGGAATCTCCTAATAATCTGAATAGTGCGCTTCGCTAATGCATCTCTCTCACGTGTTGTGACCTAGTTTAGTTGGGGTATGAATCCTGCAAGTGTGTGTGTGTGTGGGGGGGGGTAGTAGGGTGTGTGTAATTGCAAGTGTGAGAGAACAGATCCTTTTGGCAAATACTACAATACACCAGATGCTGCATATTCCCCCAGTAAACACAGGGGATGTCACCACACTATCAGTACAGCCAAACAGGGCTACTTGGCCAGTAATGCCAATAGTGCACTCCGCTACTAGGTCTATTACCATTGTCAGAGCACAGATAGGTATGTTTTGGAAACCCACAACTGTCACGTGTGGTTGTGTCACACAATATGACCTTGTGTGGGTCTTTGTGCATAACAATGCATACCATTGCCTAAACCAGCAATGGCAATGCACACATGATGTATGTGTGTGACCCATACACATAAATATCTGTGACCTGCAGTAGTTACCATGTCTGACACGTGCCTTGAGTGGATAAATGGTATTTGCAATGCATAACAATATGACTGTGTCTTACTGTGCAGGGGCCGCACGCGGTATGTGTCTATACAGTGTGGGTTGTATATGGTATAATACCTACAGCAGGGGATACACATCTGGTCTGGGCCATATAGTCTACATGTAGTCGATGAACAGGTGCTGCATGTTCCCACTTGTTGTGGGAGTGGTAACATGTTATTCCACTGCAATTCAGTGACCACATGCTGGGAATCTTTCAGCTAGTGTGTTGTAGCTACAGTAATGCTCACGCACAATGGTTGGCTGGATGCAGTCTAGCCATATAAAGACATTTCTTGAGACTGTCATATTGCCAGTGTTGTTAGGGAGGATAGGTGGGTTTCCTGTGTATGGGAGGGTTGTGTGTGCCAGGCTATGAACCAGAAGGCAGTCCAACACACTGTTAGCTGCTCATGAATAGGCCCTGATGCTTTGTGCTGTGCCAACAACCTGGAGGTATGTGTATCTGTGGTGCCTTGGGATACCACCCCCCTGTCCATGTGTGTTACATGTGTAGGGGACAACAGGCATGGTATGAGGTATAACCTGGCAGTGATGGGTTGCACCTGTGAGCCGTGAATCAGGACTCTGGTACTGCACAGACATTGCAGTTCACCGTGCTGAGGACAGTGTCCAGTGCATGCATCTTGCGGTGTACACTGCTGGTGTTGTGTAGCATCACTGTTAGTGTCCTATCCTGTGTCATACCTGCGGAGGTGGCTATGTAATCCGTGTCCTGCAGCAAAAGGCACTATGTGTGTATCATGGGTCTTCGCCAATATACAATGGCACATGGGTGTCACGTGCAAGCTGCCCCTCGCAAATCATTGTGGCTTCCCTAGCATGTAAGCACACGTTGACAGCCAGTGGATACCCTATGAATGACATTGGAGATTGAGCAGAATGTAGACATAGAACACCCTTCCTACATATAGTGGTAGCATACCTGGTGAGGGTATGATGACAACCAAGATCAGGCTCATACTGGCCCGTGCCACATGCTGAGAGATCCCTTCTATGTTCCCTATCATGTAGTCCAGGGAGGTATGGCTCAGGTCATCCATAGTGGCATGGTCAATGACTGAGTCATATGTGTCCATGCCTCTGACTGACCTGTATGCATGTGTTTTGTGGTGGACCATAGTGCCCCACAGGCATATCACTGTGACCATCACCATGTACAGCCTGTTGAGCGGGACCCCACTGCAGCGGCCAAGAGAGATACCTGACACATCTGTAGCAGGTGTGTTGTGTAGCCCTACAGGCTGTGAGTGTGTGGCACACGGGATGTGTGTGCCATGCGTGGCATGTGCTCTGTTCTGACGTAACGTATGCCTGTGTGCCAGCTGCGGAGGTGTGTGATGCTCAGGCAGGATGCTATTCTGAGTCTCCAAGTATGCCCCAGTGTGTTCAGATTGCTGTCAGTGCGGGTCTATGTCAGACTGGTATTGTAGTCACTGTAGTATGTCATGCCACCTGACAGGGTATGGCAGTACTGGGTTCAGAGTGCTCAGTCCCCAGATTGGTTATGTGGTGGCATCCCACACATGTGTTGTACGTTCCTGGCCAGGAGTGAGGGTTGACTGCATACATGTGGCAGCTGTGACATTGCCACATGACTCCCATAAACCACAACTGGACCATAGAGGTGATTCACAGGTTACCTTTGCACATGCTACCATAGTAGTGTGATTGCCATGGTGATTACCAACACATAGGGCCAATGGGGAACAACATACTGAAGGTGTGTATGTGTGGGTGTACTGCTACTGATTTCATAGCACTGGCATATATGACTGCACACGTGGGTAAATGCCAGGTAAGTCATGTGCAATGTGTCACAGGCAACGTACATGCGAACAGGACAGACAGTGACGTTCTGTCATGTGTAAACTTGACATACGTATGACGCTATGCAGATGTCACTAGGAGTCCACAGAAGCACTGTAACTCTGCATTGCAGGTGGAAGCAGTGTTCCAGGAACCCTGCGAACATGCATGCAAACAAAGCTACAGTAAACAGGGCTGGAAGTAGTCCATTGTACAACAAAGAAGGGGTAACACTAACAGTAGGTAACAGTGCAAATATGTAGGCACTATCTACATGTACCCAGGAATGCACAGCTCAGATGTCCATGGTAGAACTGATATTATGTCATAGTTAATTGTGATTTGGATTACATTGGTACTGCACACATATCAACATGCGAAAACATCCACATTGCATAGTCGTTGTGGGCAACTTGCCACCATTACTGTACATGTCCATCATTGTGTATCACTACTTGCATTAGCTTCCCCCCTGTTCTACCCATGTATGTGGCTATCTGTTGACACCCTTACCACCGGTATGCAATAATGTGCAGCTGTTACACTATGGTACCTACTATGGGTGTAGATAACAAATCAGGACAGTCATACGGTTACTGCATCAGGCATGCTGGGATATACACACAGTCATATCAGCACACTGTACTGTTACCAACATGATACTACTAATACACTTTTATGTAGTCACCCTGTGCATCAGCAACGTGTTTACTTGTTCCTTGACTGATGTTGGAGATTGCAGGAGGTGGCAGAGTTTCATCATATGCACAGGGTGTGAATTAGGTATGCCTGAGTCTGCCACTGATACCACCAATTGACATGTGTGTGTATGTGTGTTGGTGAGGGACAGCAGTACAGGGTGGGGCACTGTTGGTGCAGTGTGTGCATGTATGTGGTAGCAATAGGTGTTAACATTTCGCATGTGTGTATGCACACACACAGTTCCACCTCATGGCTGCCATATACAGGAGTTTGTGGACAGCCACAGACTGCACCTGGCAGGTCATACAGATCAGTGTCTGTGGGCATGGGCACGGTACCTGTGCCTGGCAGGGGTGCTATGGACCGTATCCAGTACTAAGCCAGACTGGGTACTGTCATCAGAAGCGGGAGTGTGTTGACTGGACACAGGTCCCTGTTGGGACTGTCCAGAGCCATGTGCACGTGGTCTCCTGGGGCGGTTCGATGACAGCACAGACCCAGCATTGCTGGGGCTGCTGCTGGCACTATGGGGCATCCAGGGCCTGTTGTCGCCCGCCGACTGCCAGCTGCTGCTGTTGCTGGCATACGGCCACGTCGATGCCGCAACCGTCCACCATTGCCCTGGCTCATGGACATGTGGTTGTGGAACTGCTGTAATATGTCCCCACAACGTCTGTCTATGACATCGGTGAAATTACGGATAGCATCCGCGATGTCACGCATACTGTCAGTCATGGCTGTGCGACATGCTCTCAGCTCCCTCAGACCCTGTCTGGTGTACCTTTCCATATGCAACTGTGCCTGCATGACAGCCCGAAACATAGCTGAGGTTGACAGACATCTTTGGGCACGTCTGCCAGAGGCAGTGCGGGCATGGATGCTCCCACGACAATGCATGGGCAACTGTCTGTGTGGTACCATCGTAGGACCCTGCCCATGGCTGCTGTGTGGGAAGCATGTGCCACAGATACCACATTACCCTGGTCAATGCCCACTGTATCCTGTCCAGCACCTAGGGACAATGGTGACATAGGATGTACTGGCAGGATGACTGTGCGCAATGATGGGGTTGACAGCTGTGTACTCTCAACTGGCTGACCAATGACGGACCCTGACACACCTTCCTGTGCCATTACACAGATATCATCATTATCAGTACCTGTGGCACCAGATTCAGGTTCCCTGCTGCAGGACACCAGAGCAGCACCAGAACCTGTGGGAGGAAGACAGGAAACACAGTTTACAATGTCTACACAATGTTACCAGTGATGCACTTATGCACACATGCACACATGCACACGTGGACACATGCACACATGCACACATGGACACAGGCACACATGCACACATGCACACATGCACACATGCACACATGCACACGTGCACACGTGGACACAGGCACACATGCACACATGCACACATGCACTTATGCACACATGCACACGTGGACACAGGCACACATGCACACATGCACACGTGGACACAGGCACACATGCACACGTGGACACAGGCACACATGCACAGATGCACACGTGGACACAGGCACACATGCACACATGCACACCCCACAGTTTACACACAGAGCACTACTGAGTTACACTAGTATTACTAGCACTATCAGGACTATTATAGGTATTGTTAAAACACACTCACCAGCATGGATGGGCTGCCTTGCTGTAACACCAGAGGGGCCTGCAGAAATGAGGAGATTAATGTCAGTGGGCACAACTGTGCCATTGATACTGCATATGATACAGTGCAGTAGTACACCAGTTGCCTTTCACACGTCAGCTGCTGATATTGACAATATCACACCTGCACAATTGCATACTATGTTGACAGCTACATACCACGGACACACCTTACACATGCATAAACTACAGAACAGTCAAGTGTACATATGACATATTACCTGCACGCTCCATGTCGTGCTGCTGTGTGGATCCAGCCTCCATCATGATGCAGGTGTGTTGCTGTTGATGTTCCGGGGCTGGAGCCACAACACTTTTGAGTAGCCCCCTCCTGTCTGGTGAGGGGGGATGTGTGGCCACCCCACCTCCTGTGGCAACCTGTTGCCTGTGGATATCCGACGCACGCTGACGGACATTTCTGATTAAATCACTGCAGTGATGTCGTACCTGCTCATATGTCCTATTATGCGTGCCAATGTCATTTACCCTACGGACAAGGTCTTGCCACAGTGCAGCCCTCTCCTGCTGATTCTGGCTGGTGCGGGAAAACAGTATGTCATAATCCCACACCAGGCTCTGGTGTATCTCCTCATCTTCTGCTGCAGAGTAGGCAGGATTATGCTGATGCGCCATGTCCCTGGAAGAGAACACAAACAGGATATCAGCAGACTATGTCAGCAATATATGGCACACATACTATACATGATACTCAACTGTAGTGATATACTACTACTCCAATATGTAGCATGTGTGTGTCTCTTGGTGGAAACACAAGTACATGGCCAGATATCAGTGCTCAGCCAACACCTGTGCAACAATACCTGCCACATTCCATACAACATAGTAGCATGCCCCATCGGTCAGCACACTGCGACGGGTCCAATGCACAACCTCACTCTGGGGGTTCATACCAAGGTACTGTATGTGGAACGCCATCCACTAGTGTGATCTGGACACAAGTTACTCGGCCTGGATATACATATCCCACCACCACCACCAGCACAGTAGACTACTTTGATATGTATGTGATTAGACAGTTATTCACTTGTTAGGACTGAGATGGTATCCATGCAGCCCACTGGGCCAGTGGAAGCTACAACCCACAATGCTGACCCCTTTGCGAATGCTTCCCACGGACATCCCAAAGAATGCATGGAACATGCACACATATTTCTAACCCAGACCCTATGCACAAAGGTTAGGCATCCTGTCCGGTGGACCCCAGCCAAAGGCAGATTATATAACAATAGAAGGAGGCTACTGCAGGACAGAGCAGATTCACATTAAGGGAAGGCATCTGTGGTCAGCACTGGTAATAAGCTACGGTCTCTCATAACAAAATCCACGGCCTACTCTGGGAGGGAAATGGCCACGAACACTATAGATAACCACAAGGCCTTCTTCAGTTATGTTACACATATGGACCAAATGCCTCAGATATGCTCTGAGTTACTACACACCTACTTAACATTCACCGAACACACAGATATTGGCAACATTCTTGCAGACAGGTTCGTGCACGTATCCCTCCTTCTCCCCACACTTAGAAATACTTATCACAGCTGAATGTAACCTCCCTATCATCTCACATGTCCAGGTGAGGGCCGCCCTCAACAAAGCAGAACACACAGCATCAATGTGACCTGATGGTATCCCTGGATGTGTGCTACGTGAACTCCAAGAGGACATACAGCCGCATATAAGACTGATATTTAACCTTGGCCGTACTACGGGATATGTACCTGAACACTGGCATACAGCAACAGTGGTCCCACTCCACTAAGGAGGCACCTCTACTGACCCTGGGAACTACCGCACCATAAGCTTAACCAGCCTGGTCTGCAAAGCTATTGAATGATTCAGTATGGGACGCATATACAGCGATATTGGGTACCTGCAGACACTTGTTCCCAGCCAGTTTGCCTTTGTGATGGGCTGATCCTGCCTTTTGAACCTGGTTGACCTTTTAAAACAGTCACTACAGCCATTGATGAGGGCAACGCAATCCATACAGCCTACCTGGACTTGCCTAAGGCCTTCAACACAGTACTCCACTCAGGCATCATAGACAAGCTCATTAGCTTACATGTTACTACATTTGTCACATGATGGGTTGCACACTGGTTGACATACAGAATCCATAATATCGATATTGTAGGATAAATGTCAGACTCAATGCCAGTCACATGTGGTATCCCACAGGCCTCTGTCCTAGGACCCCTCTTGTTTGGCATTTATTTCTCAGATGTAAAAGCAAACATGTGCGGGTTGTGGATGACAAAGTTCCCAGATGACTGCTAACTAAGCGCCATAGTCGTTACACCAGCTGACACACACATCCTACAGACAGGCCTCACTGCAATGGAAAACTGGTGCCAGGATCATGGCCTAACACTGAATGACATGTAATGTATAGTCATCCCCTTTGGGTGGAACTACATGCACACAACATATCACATGGATATACCTATAGATACAGACCTATGACACATATGGAGGGTTCACAGTATGCAGACTATTAACTTGTTACTTTACATTGCCTGTGTTTGTCGCAGCTGGTTGCATTACTGCTACTACAGCTTCCTGCTGCTGCTGGCACGGCTTGGTACTGACACTGCTGACAGCTTCAACTTAGTTTGTGTACCGTGTGTTGTTGTTTGTGTTCTTATTTTTTCTTTCTCTCTCTCTCTCTCTGTCTCTCTCTCTCTCTCTCTCACTGTCTGCCTCCAGACAGTGCAATGAACATATTGCATGTGTGGAGTGTGAGTACAGGATGCTTTTGTAGGTATCTGCATAAGTCCATGTGATGGCCTCTGCACCAATTGTAAGCCAGCATTTGCTAATTGCATGCAGCCAGTTGTGTACTGATTGCAGTTCTCACTGTGATTTCAGGACAGTGCTATAAAAGGGTATGTGAGATAGGCGTTGCCCTTTCAGATTGTAAGGGCGGGGACCATGCTGGTATGCTGTGGACACTGTTCTGTGAGTGTACAGGTTAGTATCTCTCTCATGATTCAGGCTGTGTTGTAGATTCACATTTCTCCATTCCTCTCTCCTGTTTCCTGTAGTAAGTGTGTATACACACTGACACCTACAACTATATATATATATATATATATATATATATATATATATATATATATATATATATATGAAAATATACATACATTTATATATGCACATTAACTGACATTATTACCTACTAGCTACCAACTAGCATGGCTGTTTCTGTTCACACACTACTATTATGGAAATTCACTAGTTTTGACAGTAAGTATAAATGACATGCTTTGTGTACTACACATCCTATATTCCCTTTACATTCATTCCTACTATTACATGATATATTTATTTTAGCACAATGTTTTTGTATAACAGTCATGGCTTAGTGGTAGGTCATGCAGACTACTGTTTCCAAGGTCCTGGGTTCGGGACTGACAGTGGGATTTTATTTTGCTTTTGAACTGACTACAGGACCTGTCAATCAGAGTGACTAAGGCACTTTTAAGCAGTTATAACCGGGTTAGCGCTGGCGTTCAGCTCCGCGCACACCCGCTTACAACCGCTTAACAGTGCTTACTCTGGCATACACCCGCACTATTTTCTTTGAAAGAAATGAAAATGGGGAGACAGGAAAGTGGTGAAAAAGGGGTCACAAAGAGGGTAAGGCAGTAGGGAAACAAGCTTGGGTTTTGCAGGAGGGATGTAGGTAAGGCCCATAGCTGCCCATTTCTTCATCAGCAACAGCTGTGCATATGTAGGTAATTTGGTGTGACATTTGAAACCTTCCACCCCTGACAACAATAATACTTGTTGCAAAGCCAATTGTAATTGATAGTTTCCATGTCCAGCAGACATGTGTGCGGAATGGGCAGCTATGTATGGGGCGTAATTTTTTTGTGGGTACAGAGTGCCCTTTTTTTTTTTTCAGGTGAGAGTGGTATGTCAGGTGAAGGAAGTTGGTATAGCTGGGGAGGTATGTTGGGTTGGTCAACAGACAAGACAAACAAGACGCATACAGGGGCAGTGTATGACACGTGTGGGGGGGTTACACAATTGACGGGGACGGATGTTTGGATATCCAGAGCCCATGAGCCCACAGATGGCAACAGTGGAACTGATATCTCCACCCATGGGCAGTTGCCACTGTTCCTTCACTGCCCAGGATGGGGCTGTGCTGGGGGCTGTGGAGGCCAGGCAGCAGGCATGCCCGTAAGTTGTGCCACCTGTGCCTCAAGCTGGCGTAGGGACCCAAGAACAGAGTCCCGGATCTCCCTACGCACCACAGTCCAGACGCTATGGAGGGTGAATGGTGGTTCTCCTCTGGCCACACTTGCAGAGGGGGGATGGGCCCCATCCCCTGCAGCGCTTCCACCCGCAGGTGGCACAGGGCCACCGGAGGAGGGTCCAGACTGGGCACTAGTGCCAGGTGCACTCGCCAGCTGAGGTGGCAGAGGTGGGTCCGCTGGAACCCGCCTTCCCTGTCGTCCTATGTTTTGCATTATGTCATGACAGTTTGGGTTAGTAACATACGATACCATTCGCAATTAGTTGTAACAGCATGCATTAGTATTCCCATTAACCAAACACCCTGATATTCACACCATTGAACAGCGAGCATAACCCATGCATAATTTGAACAGCAATACACAGTCCAACAACATGCAGGGTTGATTGATGGCAACAGGCCATCAGGTTTGGATGTATGAACAGGGCAGATGCATCAACGTACATGCAAATATTTATGACCCAACAGGACAAATGTCCAGGGGTGTTAATTGTGATTGCACATACCAATTTCACGTGGAATGGATTATATGTGGTTATAGGGTGGGGTGAAGAAAATAATATTAACACCTTTGAATACCAATACATATGCTGTACATTTCTAATAGCTGCAGATATATACACACTACTGTTCTAACTACAGTTTCCTATATGATAACTACTTCAATTTGGTGATAGGATTGTTACTGCTACATCAATATACATTTTATTGTTCTTCATACACGTTCATATCTGGCTTTGTTCAGCTACATTATCCTGCTACATTTGCTTTATATAGCTATAGACAACTGTGGATGTTTGGTATTTCAGACAATCATACTATCTGCATATTGCAGACTGAGAGCAACATATCCAGATTTTGGGATACACATTCCAGCTGCAGCAACACTTTGAACACATTTCGCAGTTTGGTTCTACTTGTCA
Organism: Protopterus annectens; assembly: GCF_019279795.1. Taxonomy (NCBI): domain Eukaryota; kingdom Metazoa; phylum Chordata; order Ceratodontiformes; family Protopteridae; genus Protopterus; species Protopterus annectens. The sequence continues at coordinate 1,168,141,184 of NC_056737.1, read as the reverse complement.
CATTCATTTCATTCTGTACTGACTGCAGTATACTTTATTCAGGGGTTATTATTACTTTATTGGTGGATTCATAACTCTTTCTCACACTCTCTCACTTGTTTTCATTTTACTATTCAGGATGGTACTTACTTCTAGGCTTTATTGACATTTTTTACCTGTAGTTATTACAATCCTTTCCAGCAGTCTCACTTCTGTCATGTTTCAGTATTTCAACAGGGATATATTTCAAACATGTGATTTGCTCATCTTCTGCAGCTGTACTTTTCAGCCTGCTGCAGGTTGTGTACTATTATATTACAGGTGGGGCATCTTTATTTCAGACTTTATTTCAGACATTTTCATTTTTCTGTTTGGATTACAGACTGCAACACACTTTTGTAATCAAGCAATACTTGCAAACACTCTTACACTGTTACTTGCACATTTTATTACTTAGTGACTACACTGCGCTCTTTTGCTAACTGTCATACTTTTATATTTCTTTACAGTTACTGGGAGTGGATTATTGACCTGCCTGGTGGAGCAACCACACCAGCCTATCGCCATAGGCTCTGCGGTTCGCAGAATGGACACCTGCAGCTGTAATATAAATGAAGTAATATTGGAATACACATCTCCATAATATCAGCTAGTTTAATTTCTTACATACATAATTAAATGTAACTTACTCAGTAGTGGGGCGTTGGGTATTTGCCGGGCCTCCTGGATCCAAAGGTTCAATTGGTCCTGCTTACGTCTCTTCAGGTCCGCATGGTGGTGACGGACCTGCTCACCAGTCCTTGGAATCCCTGTGGCACTGGTGGGATCATGAGCCAACCGGTCCCACGCCTCAGCCCTATATGCTCCCCACAGGACCTAGCCCTGCATGAGTTGGGCCTCATGATTGTGGACTAGGAGCCAGACCATGTATCTGGACTCCTCAACGCCCCACCTCTGTGCTCAAAAGCAACTACCCTCACCTACTCCTGACATTCTGACTGCAAGTTAGTTCTACAATCATTTATGCTGTGTATTCCCGCTTATGGGGCTTATATATGCCGTTTTTCCCGCACTTATCTGTGATTGGCCATTTTGGAATTGTATCAACTTCACAAAACCTGCTTTGTCATGCTCCACTTTGTATTCATTCCTATATATTTGCTATTACTGCATTTCTAGGTACAGCTGTCATGGCTTAATGGTTCACTACCTTGACTCTGGTGCATGGTATCCTGGGTTCGAACCTGGCCACTGCTTTTTATATTTTATGACTGTCTAGACAGGCTAGGGGGTGTGTCTGTGTAAAGGCAGTTTTGATACAGCTTGCTCAACGTTGCCCATCGGTTAGCTTGTTGGCGCGGTGCGCAGCTCCGCGCAAACGGGGTATGCTGGTTTATGCTTCATTTGGCTGTTAGCATGCATATTACGCTCAGCTCAGCTAGGGGCACACCGTTTCAGTGTGTTAATCCACTGCTCACCTATGGGCACTCATTTTACACCTGTTAAACACTGCTAACCTACGGGCAGATGCACTCACCTTGTTAAACTGTAGCTCAACTATAGGCACATCTGGCATTTTTTATTATTTTGTTATCTCACATTTCTTCAAAGTAAATGGCCTATTTCATTACATTTTACATAAAATATAATTTTATATGTGTACATATTTGTCAGGGACTTACTAAAAATAAAAATTGATGTTGTGGGGGCTCGAACCATGATTGCCTGCTCTTCAGCCGACGTCTCTACCGCTACGTTATTGCTTCTTGGCTTACTTCGCATATTTAGTTCTTATATGCTTTTCCACTGACTGCTAACTGTGGCTAAGCTACGGGCACGCCCGCGCAAACAAGCGCACTCACGGGCAAACATCTTTACGATTTAAAAAAAATATATAACATGTTCATTTATATAATTTATGCTCATAGTCTGTGGGGGCATGTGTTGTGTTTATTCACATTTCCATGGCCTCTGTCGTGGGTGTTTACTTTGGGCACTTTTACTCTTCTGGGGGCATGTCCACTTGCAGGGCTCGGCCTACGGACATGCCCCCTACTGTCTTCCACGGACCGTGTTAGCCTTAGGTGTGATTTAGCATGCCCTCATGCATATGCATGACATGCTGACGTCACACCGTTTAACTGCAGCCTCTGTATAAGCCTTGTATCTCTTACACGGAGGCTTCGTGAATCCTTCCCATAGACTTTCAAAAACAGCTGAATGCAGTTAATAAATATATAGATCAAGACAAGAGTTTACACAAAGGGCTAGAAAGATACAGACTTCCAAAAACAGCTGACTGAAGTTAATAAACATATAGATCAGGGCAAGGGTTTACAGAAAGAGGCTAGAAAGATACAGAATTCCAAAAAACAACTGATTGAAGGTAGCAAACATATAGATCAGGCCAAGAGTTTACACAAAGAGGGTAAAACCATACTGACTTCCAAAACAGCTGATTGACGTTAATAAACATATAGATCAGGACAAGAGTTTACACAAAGAGGCTAGAACCATACAGACTTCCAAAACAGCTGATTGAAGTTAACATACATATAGATCAGGACAAGAGTTTACACAAAGAGGCTAGAGACATACAGACTTCCAAAAACAGCTGATTTAAGTTAATAAATATATAGATCAGGACAAGAATTCACACAAGGAGGCTAGAAACATAGAGACTTCCAAAAACAGCTGATTGAAGTCAATAAACATATAGATCAGGACAAGAGTTTACACAAAGAGGCTAGAAACATACAGACTTCCAAAAACAGCTGATTGAAGTTAATAAACATATAGATCAGGACAACAGTTTACACAAAGAGGCTAGAAACATACAGACTTCCAAAAAACAGCTGATTGAAGTTAATAAACATATAGGAAATTTTAAAGGGAAAAAAAGGTTCAATGACTGAGTCATATGTGTCCATGCCTCTGACCCTGTATGCATGTGTTTTGTGGTGGACCATAGTGCCCCACAGGCATATCACTGTGACCATCACCATGTACAGCCTGTTGAGGACCCCACTGCAGCGCCAAGAGATACCTGACACATCTGTAGCAGGTGTGTTGTGTAGCCCTACAGGCTGTGAGTGTGTGGCACACGGGATGTGTGTGCCAGGTGGCATGTGCTCTGTTCTGGCGTACGTATGCCTGTGTGCCAGCTGCGGAGGTGTGTGATGCTCAGGCAGGATGCTATTCTGAGTCTCCAAGTATGCCCCAGTGTGTTCAGATTGCTGTCAGTGCGGGTCTATGTCAGACTGGTATTGTAGTCACTGTAGTATGTCATGCCACCTGACAGGGTATGGCAGTACTGTGTTCAGAGTGCTCAGTCCCCAGATTGGTATGTGGTGACATCCCACACATGTGTTGTACGTTCCTGGCCAAGGGTGATGGTTGACTGCATACATGTGGCAGCTGTGACATTGCCACATGACTCCATAAACCACAACTGGACCATAGAGGTGATTCACAGGTTACCTTTGCACATGCTACCATAGTAGTGTGATTGCCATGGTGATTACCAACACATAGGGCCAATGGGGAACAACATACTGAAGGTGTGTATGTGTGGGTGTACTGCTACTGATTTCATAGCACTGGCATATATGACTGCACACGTGGGTAAATGCCAGGTAAGTCATGTGCAATGTGTCACAGGCAACGTACATGCGAACAGGACAGACAGTGACGTTCTGTCATGTGTAAACTTGACATACGTATACGCTATGCAGATGTCACTAGGAGTCCACAGAAGCACTGTAACTCTGCATTGCAGGTGGAAGCAGTGTTCCAGGAACCCCGCGAACATGCATGCAAACAAAGCTACAGTAAACAGGGCTGGAAGTAGTCCATTGTACAACAAAGAAGGGGTAACACTAACAGTAGGTAACAGTGCAAATATGTAGGCACTATCAACATGTACCCAGGAATGCACAGCTCAGATGTCCATGGTAGAACTGATATTATGTCATAGTTAATTGTGATTTGGATTACATTGGTACTGCACACATATCAACATGCGCAAACATCCACATTGCATAGTCGTTGTGGGCAACTTGCCACCATTACTGTACATGTCCATCATTGCGTATCACTACTTGCATTAGCTTCCCCCCTGTGCTACCCATGTATGTGGCTATCTGTTGACACCCTTACCACCGGTATGCAATAATGTGCAGCTGTTACACTATGGTACCTACTATGGGTGTAGATAACAAATCAGGACAGTCATACGGTTACTGCATCAGGCATGCTGGGATATACACACAGTCATATCAGCACACTGTACTGTTACCAACATGATACTACTAATACACTTTTATGTAGTCACCCTGTGCATCAGCAACGTGTTTACTTGTTCCTTGACTGATGTTGGAGATTGCAGGAGGTGGCAGAGTTTCATCATATGCACAGGGTGTGAATTAGGTATGCCTGAGTCTGCCACTGATACCACCAATTGACATGTGTGTGTATGTGTGTTGGTGAGGGACAGCAGTACAGGGTGGGGCACTGTTGGTGCAGTGTGTGCATGTATGTGGTAGCAATAGGTGTTAACATTTCGCATGTGTGTATGCACACACACAGTTCCACCTCATGGCTGCCATATACAGGAGTTTGTGGACAGCCACAGACTGCACCTGGCAGGTCATACAGATCAGTGTCTGTGGGCATGGGCACGGTACCTGTGCCTGGCAGGGGTGCTATGGACCGTATCCAGTACTAAGCCAGACTGGGTACTGTCATCAGAAGCGGGAGTGTGTTGACTGGACACAGGTCCCTGTTGGGACTGTCCAGAGCCACGTGCACGTGGTCTCCTGGGGCGTTCCGATGACAGCACAGACCCAGCATTGCTGGGGCTGCTGCTGGCACTATGGGGGCATCCGCGGGCCTGTTGTCGTCCGCGCCGACTGCCAGCTGCTGCTGTTGCTGGCATACGGCCACGTCGATGCCGCAACCGTCCACCATTGCCCTGGCTCATGGACATGTGGTTGTGGAACTGCTGTAATATGTCCCCACAACGTCTGTCTATGACATCGGTGAAATTACGGATAGCATCCGCGATGTCACGCATACTGTCAGTCATGGCTGTGCGACATGCTCTCAGCTCCCTCAGACCCTGTCTGGTGTACCTTTCCATATGCAACTGTGCCTGCATGACAGCCCGAAACATAGCTGAGGTTGACAGACATCTTTGGGCACGTCTGCCAGAGGCAGTACGTCCACGGATGCTCCCACAAGAACCCATGGGCAACTGTCTGTGTGGTACCATCGTAGGACCCTGCCCATGGCTGCTGTGTGGGGAAGCATGTGCCACAGATACCACATTACCCTGGTCAATGCCCACTGTATCCTGTCCAGCACCTAGGGACAATGGTGACATAGGATGTACTGGCAGGATGACTGTGCGCAATGATGGGGTTGACAGCTGTGTACTCTCAACTGGCTGACCAATGACGGACCCTGACACACCTTCCTGTGCCATTACACAGATATCATCATTATCAGTACCTGTGGCACCAGATTCAGGTTCCCTGCTGCAGGACACCAGAGCAGCACCAGAACCTGTGGGAGGAAGACAGGAAACACAGTTTACAATGTCTACACAATGTTACCAGTGATGCACTTATGCACACATGCACACATGCACACGTGGACACATGCACACATGCACACATGGACACAGGCACACATGCACACATGCACACATGCACACATGCACACATGCACACGTGACACGTGGACACAGGCACACATGCACACATGCACACATGCACATGCACACATGCACACGTGGACACAGGCACACATGCACACATGCACACATGCACACGTGGACACAGGCACACATGCACACGTGGACACAGGCACACATGCACAGATGCACACGTGGACACAGGCACACATGCACACATGCACACCCCACAGTTTACACACAGAGCACTACTGAGTTACACTAGTATTACTAGCACTATCAGGACTATTATAGGTATTGTTAAAACACACTCACCAGCATGGATGGGCTGCCTTGCTGTAACACCAGAGGGGCCTGCAGAAATGAGGAGATTAATGTCAGTGGGCACAACTGTGCCATTGATACTGCATATGATACAGTGCAGTAGTACACCAGTTGCCTTTCACACGTCAGCTGCTGATATTGACAATATCACACCTGCACAATTGCATACTATGTTGACAGCTACATACCACGGACACACCTTACACATGCATAAACTACAGAACAGTCAAGTGTACATATGACATATTACCTGCACGCTCCATGTCGTGCTGCTGTGTGGATCCAGCCTCCATCATGATGCAGGTGTGTTGCTGTTGATGTTCCGGGGCTGGAGCCACAACACTTTTGAGTAGCCCCTCCAGTCTGGTGAGGGGATGTGCCACCCCACCTCCTGTGGCAACCTGTTGCCTGTGGATATCCGCGCCTGGCGGACATTTCTGATTAAATCACTGCAGTGATGTCGTACCTGCTCATATGTCCTATTATGCTGCCAATGTACCCACCCCTTTCTGTACCCTCGGA
>NC_056737.1:1168102858-1168130358 GCF_019279795.1 Protopterus annectens | reverse complement strand
GATAGAAAACCAGATGGCAACACAAGCAGCTGTGACAAACACAGGTAATGTAAAGTAATACTATAAAGGTCTACATACTGTGAACCCTCCATATGTGTCATTGGTCTGTATCCATATGTATATGAAGATGTGTAAAGGGCAGGGGACATACAGCAACTATCAGTGAAGGCTGTACATACATTTGTATGTGAGAGCATCTATGTGCACATATCAATGTAGGTTGACTGTAGGTTGTAGTGCAATGTACAAAGTAGGTTTCACAGTTATGTATGTTTAGCAGTATGTTAGTGTGTGTATACAGTATGGTAGACAAACATGTTGATATACCTGTCTATCATATTATGTATGTCAAAATATGTATGTATGTATGTATATATATATATATATATATATATATATATATATATATATATATATATATATATATATATGATATGCATATATGTATACATACATAGAGAGAGATGTAGGAATACATAGACAGATGTAGATAGATAGAATATGTACAAACATATATATGTAATGCACACATACAGATATAGATATATGTAGATACATATACATAGACAGACTGATCTGACTATCTACAGGTATGACTGTATATGATGACCTCAACACACCCTGTCCCACCCCTCTGTCACTCTCACCCCTCTGTGTCCCCTCCACATCTATAGCAATATATGTACATCAATATATATATGTGTATATGTATACAGACATATATATATATATATATATATATATCTATATACATATATATATATATATATATATATATATATATATATATATATATATATATATATATCTATATACATATATATATATATATATATATATATATAGAGAGAGAGAGAGAGATGTATATAAATTCTGAGTGAGGCACATGTGTACAGATGTATTGCAACAGGTGCCTGATGACAAAGGCATGGAGTGAACACTAGTGTCAAAACCGGAGTACCATACCCCATTTCAAATCACCTACACCAGTAACCACCAGATATGTGATTGGCTGCCCACCACTGCATGTGTCAGGGGTGAACAGGGTCATAAATGTGTACAATAGTGGCCCCAATGATATTCACAGTGGCACACTATTCCTGGAATACCTGCACATGGTATGTGTCAGCAGACATGGTGTGTCAGCTATGGACATGTAGGTCGGTGTACCCTCCACACCACATAATGGATGCCATGGTATGGACCCCACAATACAGCTACAGATATGGTGGGAGAAGGATGCCACAGCGACATGTACAACACTAAGTGACAATGCACTCAAACACATTAACAATGCACAAAAGTGATCGATAACACCACAGAGCACACATAAACTACCCACATAGAGGCAGTTACCATCCCAGATTTACACGTGAAAAGTCACACCCATGACAGATGTCCAAGAACTATAATACCTCACACCATCCACAACCCAAATGACTGCTGTGTGTCGCTCCCATGCCGCCTGTAATAGAGCACATGTGGAAAAGTTCCCCACCACAGATAAGACATACCCTACAATAAAACCACACAGTGTTAAGAAGCAGACTCCCATGAGTGCATGTCACAACATACCCTGCTGAATAAAAGCGGTCGATAGGTAATATGCCATAAGGAGTCACCCTGTGTAACCGTGTGACAGCAGCAGGTACCATCACACCACATGTGTCACAATGGTCAGGGTAGCAGAACAACAGTATGCTGTCATAGTCCTAGGGGCAGCATATTGTATGGTATTGTATTGTAACAATGTATTGTGTTGTATTGTGGTATTGGTATGTTGAGGCCTCCTTCAGGAGTGGGAACCACTGCTGCTGTGCGCCAGTGTATGGTACATTTCTGTAGTCAGGCTAGTGTTACATAGCACTTATGTGTGTTTAGGCTCCCCAGTCAGAGCTTAGGTAGCATGCAACTGGGGATACCATCAGGTCCCAGCCGTTGTGTATTCCTGCTTTCATGAGGCGGCTCACCTGGACATCTGTGATGACAGGAGGTTACAGTCAGCTGATAACTATGTCTTATTTTGGGGGAGAGGGTGGGGTATACCTGTACTGAACCTGTCTGCCAAGGCTAATGTTGTCAATATCTGTGGTGGTCAGTGAAAATATTTGTTGTTGTGTACTAACTATGGGCATAGAGTGATGGATTCTGGACCAGGTTGCTAAATATTAACCGAAGCCCTTTGGTTATCTGTAGTGTCCCCTTGGTTTCCCTCTCAAAGTTGCCCATGGATGTTTGTGTTGATGGAAAATAGATACTCACTAGTGCTGCCTGAGATGCCCTCCCTTTATGGAATTATGCTCTGTCTCAGTATTTCTCCATCTTCTGTAATACAATTCCGTCTATGGCTGGGGTCCCAGACAGGATGCTGTCCCTGTGTGGAGAGTAAGTCTTGGCTGGCGGGATTGCATGATCCATGCCTCAGGATGTCTTGTAGCACGGTAGGGTCAGCACAGGGTTGTGCATCTGCCACTGGCCCAGTGGACTGAAAGGATACCACATGTCACTGTTACAAAGTGTAAAGTTTGCATCTGCAATGTTATTCACTATAGTCGCTTGTTGGTGGTGGAGGTGGGATATGTATATCCAGGCAATTAGTGTGGTCAGTCACACAGTAGTTGATGATGTAGGCCATACAGTACCTAGATACAAACCTCAGAGGAGGAGGTGCTTGACCCGAACTAGTGTTCTGACTGCTGGTATTTGGTAGTATGTCGATGAGTGTGCCAGGTACTGTTGCATTAGTTGCTGGCTGAGCACTGATACCTGGCCACGGTTACATGCATCCACCAGTTAGGACAGACAGATGCTATATATGTGAGATATGTTGTATCACAACAGTCGAGTAGCATGTAGTATGTGTGCCACCCTGCTGACATATTGTTGATATCAGGTTATTTTCTTTTTTCAGGGCATACGGCTCACCCACGGAATCCCACTTTACTCCACAGCTGAGGGGATGAGAGATACACCAGTGCCCAAAAGGATTAGCGGGTCACTCTTTTCCCGCACCAGCCAGAATCAGCAGGAGAGGCCTGCACTGTGGCAAGACCCTGGTCCACGGGTAAATGACACAGTACCCACAATAGGGAGGCGGGCGAGCAGGTATGACATCACTGCAGGATGGAATCAAAATGTCCATCAGTGTGCGCCAGATAATCCACAGGCAAGCCAGGTCGCCACAGGTGGTGGGTGGCCACACATCCCACTCACCAGACTGGAGTGACTACCATGAGTGTAGTGGCTCCAGTAGTCCGCCAGCAACAACAACAGCAGCAGACATAAATATGATGGAGGCTGGAGCCAGCCGCGAAAGAGCAAGACAGTGAACGGTAAAGGTAATATGCTATATGTATAGTTGACTGCTGTGTACACTGGTTGTTAATGGCCGTGTGAGGTGTGCTCTGGTTTGTAGCTGTCACCATAGTATTTAATGTGCAAGTGTGATATCCTCAATATTAGCAGCTGACCTTAGAAAAGGCGAATGTTGTACTACTGACCTGTATCATACTAGTAACAATGGCACAGTTGTGCCCACTGACATGGGGTTTCTTCATGCCTGCAGGTCCCTCCTCGTAACAGCAATGTAGCCATCCATGCTGGTGGGAGTGTGTATTAACAAGGCCCGGTAAGGTCTTGATAGTACAGTAATATTGTTGTCTCAGCTTAGTAGTGCGCCCTTTGTATGCATGTAGGTGTGTCTGTGTCTGTGTGTTTACATCACGCATACCGAGTACCGTGCCAATTGTGAAACCGTGCGCATGCGTCGCAAGGCAAAAGCACCCGTGCATGCCGCATGCGGCTGCGGCATCGCGCATGTAGCACCCGTGCATCTGTGCATGTGCACCTGTGCATGTGCATGTGTGCAGGCGACAAAAGATGTGTGCATGTGCATGTGCACCTGTGCATGTGCATGTGCATAGTGCATGCACACGTGTGCACCCGTGCATGCGTATGTGCATGCGCATGTGCATGTGCATGTGCGCATGCGCATGTGTGCACCTGCAGCGTGTGCATGTGTGCATGTGTGCATGTGCGCACCTGTGCATGTGCATGTGTGCATGCCAGGCGCACATGTGTGCACCTGTGCATGCTGTGCATGGTGTGCATGTACGACAAAGCATGTGCATGTGACAAAGGACAAAGTGGCCACGTGCAATTCCGTGCATGTGTGCATGTGCATAAGACAGGTGTATGTGGGTGCATGTGCGCACAAAAGCGCATGTGTGCATGTGCGTGCATGTGTGCATCACTGGCGGCCGTCTAGACATTGTAAACTGTGTTTCCCAGTTTCCCTCCCACAGGTCTCTGGTTGCTACGGTCTGGTGTCATGTAGCAGGAACCGAATCAGGTGCCAGCGGGTACTGGATAATGATGAAGACATTCTGTGTAATGGCAACAGGAAGGTTGCATGCCAGGGTCCGCCATTGGTCAGCCGATACTGACAGTAACAGCCAGCTGTCAACCCCATCGCATGCTATACACAGTTATCCTGCCAATACACCTTTGTCTCCAATGTCCCTAGGTGATGGACAGCATACAGTGGGCATTGACCAGGGTAATGTGGTATCTGTGGCACATGCCTCCCCCACACAGCAGCCATGTGGGCATGGCCCAGAGATGGTACCACACAGACAGATGTCCAGGGTTCTCGTGGAGCATTCAGGGCGTGCATTGCCGTCTCTTTCATAGACGTCGCTCCACAGAGGTCTTACCATTACTCAGAAGCTATCTTTCGGGCTGTCAGCGCAGGCACAGTCAATGCGTATGGAACGGGTACACCAGACAGGGAAGTCTGAGGAGCTGATGGCATGTCGCATGTTTGCCACACCGACAGTATGCGATACTGCGGGTTGCGCATCCGGATTTCACCGATGTCATAGACAGACGCTGTGGGGACATATTAGACCGTTCCACAACCACATGTCCATGAGCCAGGCAGATGGTGGATGGTTGGAGGCATCGATGCGGGCTATATCGCCAGCAACAGCAGCAGCTGGCAGCGCTGTTTCGACGACAACAGGGCGGCCGTGGCTACCTGGGAGTGCCAGCGTGCACGTGGCTCTGGCCAGGCCTGACAGGATCTGTGTCCAGTCAATGAACACCTGCTTCTGATGACAGTACCCAGTCTGGGTTGGTACCCGGATACGTGTCCGTGAGCACCCCTGCAAGGCATAGGTACCGTGTCCGGGTGGCCAGAGACACTGGATCTGTATGACCTGGCAGGTACAGTCTGTGGCTGTCCACTAAACACCAGTATATGGCAGCCATGAGGTGGAACTGTATTGCATCCATACACACATGAATTGACAACACCTAGGGCTACCGACATGACACGCACACACTGCATCAACATTGCCCCACCTTCTACTGGCTGCTGTCCCTCACCAACACACATACACACATTAAGCATGTCAATCGGTGGGTATCAGTGGCTGACTCAGGCATACCAAGTTCACACCCTGTGCATATGATGAAACTGTGCCACCTCCTGCAATCTATAACAACTGTGCAGGTACAGGTTAACATGTTGCTGATGCATGGGTGACCACATAGGACGTAGTAATAGTATCATGTTGTTAACTGGGTTAGTACTGTGTGCTGAATTAATTGTGGTTATATCACAGCATGCCTGATGCAGTAAAAGTGTGATTGTCGTATGTACTGTTGTCTACACCCATGGTAAGTACCATAGTGTATCATCTGCACATGTTGGCATACTGGTGGTAATGATGTCAACAGAAGGCTACATACATGTGGGTGTGGTACCAGTGGGATAAGGTAATGAATGTAGTAACACGCAATAGATGGACATGTAAACTGCAAGTGGCATGTTGCCCACACTGGACTCTGCAATCGCGGATGTTTGAGGATGTTGATATGTGTGCAGTACTAACACGACTGGTACAGGACACCTCACAGGAGCACCCTAGCACTGCAAGCTCACATCTCACAATACCATGCTAGACAGCCCCAACACACAAAACTAACTGTCACAGGAAGGAGAGTCCCCATATATGTTAGGATACTGTGGTGGCAGAGCCAGGTGAAAGCAGTACATCCTCACTATTAAGTATGGAACCACTGGAGTGAAGGCTCAAGGTGTCTGTTATTTGACATGTGTATTACTGCAGGTATGAGCACATGGGTTTCCATCCAGTTATTGTACATCCTGACAGTACATGAGTCTGTACACTTGTGTGCACTGAGACTGGACCCTAGCCATCTGAATCTGGCCGTTAATATTTCCATGTACATGTGCATAGTGCCTGCATATTTGCAGGTTACCTACTGGAAGTGGTACAGCTTGTTTGTTGTAATAATGGACTACATGCAGCCCTGTTTACTGTAGCTTTGTTTGCATGCATGTTTGCTTGCAATTACCCTGGAATACTGATCCCACCTGCATTGCATAGTTATAGAGCTTCTGTGGACCCTAGTGCCATCTGCATAGCTTACTATATGTATGTCCATGTCTCACTTGACAGAATGCCACTGTTTGTCCTGTTCACATGTACGTTGCCTGTAACACAGTGCATATGAGTTGCCAGGCATGTGTCCACGTGAGCAGTCATATATGCTACTGCTAACTAATCACAGGCACTACACCTTCACATATTCATCTTCTGTTGAACCACCTGCTTCGCTAGGGATGGCCTGCACCTGTCACCCCTAGGCTTTCAGATATTGGCAAAGGCTCTTGCTACCCCCATAGTGCCTATGTTAGGCAAGGCTCAAATGACAAACCCACCTTCATAGGTATCACAAGGGATAAGAAACTAAGAGTAATGCTACCCAATGCCAGAAGTCTAAACCTCAAGATGCATGCACCCGAAACTCTCCTTGGCATGGAGAACATCGATATCTGTGCAGTAACAGATGCCTGGTTCAGGGCTACTGAGAGCACACCAGCACTACCAGGTTTAACCTCATACCATGCTTTTCAGCCCCAAAACTTGGAACGAACCACAAATGGAGGAGTACTGATATTCATCAAAGATACCCACACCTCCAGGTTGGTGGCAAAGCACCAAGCATCAGAGACTATCCATGTGCAACTAACAATGGGTGAAACTGCCTTCCAGGTTATAGCCTGCTACAGACCACCCTCCCAAACCCAAGAACTGCACTCAGCCATCCTGTGAACAGTGGAAATATGAAGGTCTCTCCAAACACCATTATATTGGGCGACGTCAACTACCCAAACATGGACTGGGAGCATGACTCTAGCTCCAACACCCTAGGCCAAAGATTCCTAGAATATATGAGCCCAAATGCTATGGAACAATTTGCTACCACTCCCACAAGAAGGAAACATACTGGACCTGATCATCACCAACATGGGGACTCTATGCTCCAGACCAGAAGTGTATCCCTCACTGGTAAGATCGACCATAAACTAATCTCACTGGATATTCACATCCCGACCCCAACCCCTGCCCAGAACACCACAGTGAACAACTTCTCTAAAGCAAATTCACACTCCTCAAAACTGAGGTGGGACCTTCAAAGCCCCCGGGCCTGTGGAAACTACAGACCAGACCGCAGATTCCTCTATAAACGCATTCTATGGACACCTTCAGGAATGCATGGATCATGTGATCCCGAATAAAACCAAGACCCAATCCTTCCAAAGGCAGACGTCCTGTCTGGTGGACCCCAGCCATAAACAAACTACACAATAGAAGGAGGAAGCTACTAAATGATACAGCAAATTCACAAATAGGGAAGGCATCACTGATCAGTATTAGCAAATAACTACAGGCACTCATAAGATTGTCTAAGGCCAGCTTTGAGAGAAATTGCACAGGACACTAAGGATAATCACAAGGCTTTCTTTAGTTATGTTAGGAACCTGGGTGGTAATTCCCAGATATGCTCAGAGGGAGAGCCAAATGTCAATAGAAACACCCAACCCCCAGACATTGCCAACATTCTAGCTGACAGGTTCAGTGCAAACTTCTCACCCCTCCACACTGAAAGGGCAACATGTATCCCAGCAGAGTGCTGCCCCTGACATCTCAGATGCTCAGGTAAGAGACGCCTCCAAAGCAATACACACTGCATCAATGGGATGAGACAGTGTCCCGGCTGTGTCCTACATGACCACCAAGACGAAGCTACTACCAAACATAAACCTACTGTTCAATCCCAGCCTTACTACAGGATATGTGTCCAAAGTGTGGCGTACAGCAACAGTGCTCCCTCTACAGAAAGGTGGTGCCTCAATGGATCCTGGACACTATCACCCCATAAGCCACACTAGCTTGGTCTGCAGAGCTATGGAAAGGATCATCATGGACCACATAAATATAGATATTGCGGACCTACAGACACTGGTTCATACCCAGTTTGGCTTTGTTAAGGGCAGATCCTGCCTCTCAAACCTGGTTGATTTCTTTGAAACAGTCACCAAGGCCATTGATGAGGGGAAGGTGGTTCACACAGCCTACCTGGACCTCGCAAAAGCCTTCAAAACAATACCCCACTCGGGCATTCTAGAGAATCTCACCAGCTTAAATATAAGCTGCCATTTGCAGTTTGATTGCACACTGGCTCAAGGACAGAACTCACATGGTTAGAATTGCTGGAGCCATGCCAGACTCCAAACCAGTTACGAGTTGTGTCCCACAAGGCTCAGTCCTGGGACCTCTCTTGTTTGGTATATATTTATCGGAGGTACAGGCCAACACGGAAGGACTGTGGCTGACCAAATATGCAGATGACTGCAAACTGGCCGCCATAATCGACTCTCCAGCCGACACAAGCATCTTCCAAAGGGGCATCATAGAAACAGACACCTTGTGCCAGAGCCATGGCCTCCAGCTGAATGCAAAAGTGTGTATAGTCATCCCCTTTGGCAAAAACAAAGTGCCCACAAAGTACCACATAGGTGGCACTCCATTACGCACAGAAGAAGTAATTAGGGACCTGGGGACCCAAGTTGATAGCAATCTCTCATTTGACAACCACATGGCCAAAGTGGTTAGAAAGACATTGTATATAGCCCACCCCATCATGAAGGGATTCACATCTACATCAGGGGAGGACATCATGCCTCTTTACTCATCCCTCATCAGGCCCATAATTGAGTACAATCCCCCTGTCGGGATGTAGCTTACCAGACACCTGCAGCAACTGGAAAGACCCCACAAGTACCTCACCAAGAGGATCAAAGGGCTCAAACAGATGCCATATGCTGACCGGTTAAATAAACCCCAGCTCTACTCAGTGGCATACCGCCTGTTCAGAGGCGATCTGTGCCTAATGTATAACACCATGTCGAACCCGGAATTAATGGGCATGCTGCACCTGAGAATATCCAAATCCCATCGGGATACACGCTTGAGAGACCTGGAGCCTCAGCACTGAAATAAATAGGACATGCTGGAGGGACAGATTCATAACCCAGAGGCTCACTTCACTCTGGAATAAAATCCCAGTCCAGGTTAGGCAGAGTCCCTCATTGACTCTCTTCAAGAGGAATCTTGATGAGTGGATGGGACATTGTAGGTTTACCCTGGGTATCACTTCTGTGTCACTGTTAGACAGAGACACAGTATACTAACCTCAGAAAAGGGCATGGCAAGATATATTTACAATGGATGGCGACAGCCAAACACATTCTGGCTAGGTTCTTAAATGCCCCAGGGCAGATTGCCTAGTATGATGCTATGAACCTATGAACCTATGTACCTTATTCCCCATTGGCCCTATGTGCTGTTAATCACCATGGCAATCACAATACTATGGTAGCATGTTCAAAGGTCAGTTGTCAGTCACCTCTATGCTACAGTTGTGGAATATGTGGGTCATGTGGCAATGTCACAGCTGCCACATGTACACAGTCAACCCTCTCCCCTACACATGGACGTACAACACATGTATGAGATTGAACCACATAGCCAAACTGGGGACTAAGCACTCTGAACCTAGTACTGGCATAACCTGTCAGGTGGCATGCAATACTACAGTGGCTACAATACCAGTCTGATGTAGACCTACACTGACAGCAATACAAGCACGTGAACACACTGGGCCATTCATGGAGCCTTAGAATAGCATCCTGCCTGAGCGGCACACACCTCTGCAGCTGGCACACAGGCATACGTTATGCCTGAACACATCACACATAACACATAGCACACAAATCCTGTGTGCCAGTCACAGTTCAATGTACACAACACACCTGCCACAGTTGTGTTAGCTACCTTTATTGTCCGGTACAGTATGGTCACGCACACCAGGCTGGACAAGGTGAAGGTCACAGTGATATGCCTGTGGGGCACTATGGTCCACCACATAACACAAGCATACAGGTCAGTCAGAGGCATGGACACATATGACTCAGTCATTGTCCATGCCACATACCTTCTCCTGCTGTACTTTAGGGTGCTGACATCATCAGTGTTTAGAAAGGGGAATGTGCATCTTGTAGTCTGTTCTCCTAGTTGCCAAAAGGGACATTTTTCTCATACACACCAACCCCCCTCAGCCAAACACACACATTTGGCATTTGCAGGATTCAAACCCCTATCTAACTATGTTATGATACTCGAGACGGATGCATTAGCAGAGTGCACTATTTGCATTACTGGGAGGTTTCCCTTCTCCTGCTGTACTTATAGGGTGCTGACATCATCCGTGTTTAGAAAGGGGAATGTGCATCCTGTAGTCTGTTCTCCTAGTTGCCAAAAGGGACATTTCCCTCACACAATTAACCTCCCTCAGCCAAACACACACACTTGCAGGATTCAAACCCCTGCCTAACTATGTTATGACACTCGAGACGGATGTGTTAGCAGAACAAGCTATTTGCATTACTGGGAGGTTTCCTTTCTCCTGCTGTACTTATAGGGTGCTGACATCATCAGTGTTTAGAAAGGGGGAATGTGCATCCTGTAGTCTGTTCTCCTAGTTGCCAAAAGGGACATTTCCCTCACACACAATTGCACAAAAGCTAACCCCCCTCAGCCAAACGCACACACTTGCCATTTGCAGGATTCAAACCCCTACCTAACTATGTTATGACACTCGAGACGGATGCATTAGCAGAGCATGTTATTCGCATTACTGGGAGGTTTCCCTTCTCCTGCTGTACTTATAGGGTGCTGACATCATCTGTGTTTAGAAAAGGGAACGTGCATCCTGTAGTCTGTTCTCCTAGTTGCCGAAAGGGGACATTTCCTTCACACACACTAACCCCCCTCAGCCAAACACACACACTTGCCATTTTCAGGATTTAAACCCCTACCTAACTATATTATGACACTTGAGACGGACGCATTAGCAGAGCGTGCTATTCGCATTATTGGGAGGTGTCCCTTCTCTTGCTGTACTTATAGGGTGCTGACATCATCAGTGTTTACGAAAGGGGAATGTGCATCCTGTAGTCTGTTCTCCTAGTTGCCAAAAGGGACATTTCCCTCACACACACACACACTTGCCATTTGCAGGATTCAAACCCCTACCTAACTATGTTATGACACTCGAGATGGACGCATTAGCAGAGCGCACTATTTGGAGGTTTCCCTTCTCTTGCTGTACTTATAGGGTGCTGACATCATCAGTGTTTAGAAAGGGGAATGTGCATCCTGTAGTGTGTTTTCCCAGTTGCCAAAAGGGACATTTCTCTCCCACAGACTTGCACACACACCAACCCCACTCACACACACACACAGAGCGTTTGCAGGATTCAAACCCCTACCTAACTATGTTATGACACTTGAGATGGACACATTAGCGGAGCGCGCAATTCGCATTACTGGGAGGTTTTTCTTCTCCTGCTGTACTTATAGGGTGCTGACATCATCGGTGTTTAGAAAGGGGAAAGTGCATCCTGTGGGGAGGCAGACGCCAAGCACACTCTGGCTAAGCTGTCATTCCCTAGGGCAAACAGCCTAGTGTTGACCTCTACACCCATATGTTTAATTGTCAAATGCACATTATGTGTTGCTGATAGACTGTTTGCACGTCTTTATTGCCATAGCATTCCCTGTTTGTATAAACAACTTGTGTATCTGTGGAAGATGTTTGTATATGGGAGGGATCCACTATATCACGTATGTCTCTGTAGTCATTTAACTGTGTGCACTGGGCAGATTGCTGTAATGTGGTTGGTTCCTGGAATAACACGTAAAAATACCAGATATGTGTGGCCAACTGCTAAACTGAGATTTGGCCCATGTGTGTGAGCATGCCCAGTTCAGCCTTCCCATGGCATGTTGTCTGACATATGTCTCATTTATCAAAGTGTGTGAGCATGCCCAGTGTGAGCATTCCATATGTTGAACTCTGCAGCCCACCACATTTGTGGATGAGTGTGAACTTCAACAAATATCTCCCGTTTACGGTTGTGTGTTGTGTGTCATGTTGTGTAGTTACTGTACAACTGCTTTGTGTGTGAACACAACAGGATTATACTGTGCCTGCAGGGTTTGCATGGGATACTTTGCATACAGTTGTCAACATCCTTTCACACTGACCTAACACTGTAGTACTGTATAGTGTACTGGTTCAGTACTTTGATTGTGGTGGACAGTATCCTGGGCTTTAGTCCTATCACTGCTTTACATTTCCATAGTGAGCACAACAGCCTGGTTAGGGGCCAGTAGTGCACATCTGACTCATGTTGCATTATGTTCAGATATGAACTACTTAAACCAGGCTTGTCCAACATTGGTAGTGTATTCCACAACATAGGTGTACATTTGCAACACTTGTGCCCCTAGGCCATTCTAATGCTAGTCGGAGAGTGTGTTTGTCCTTCGACACACATTGTAAGCGAGTTTGCCATGACATATGTCATGGTTAGTATACTCGCCTCTTCTACCTGTGACATGACAGTGATACCAGGATAAAGCTACCATCTCCCATCCACTCATCAAGATTCCTCTTGAGGAGAATCGATAAGTGACTCTATGGGTAGCCTGTACTGGGAGTCTACTCATGGGTGGGGGTGGCTTATCATGCAGTACAGCTTGTCCTATGTAAGTCAGTGCTGGGGTTCAGGTCTCTCATGTGCATAGCTCATTGCCATTCAGATTGTGGGCCAAGGTGCAGCATGTTTATTGATACCAGCTTGGGCATGGCTTTATACATCAGGCACAACTTGCCTCTGGGTGGGCAGTATGGCAGTGTGTGTAGCTGAAGTTTGTTTAATCAGGCAACACATGGCATCTGTGCAAGCTCTTTGATACTCCTGGTGAGGTACTGTTGGGGACTTTACAGTTGATGGAGGTGTCTGCTGAGGTACATCCCACAGGGGCTATTGTAGTCAATTGTAACGCTGATGAAGGATGACTGCAGAGCCACAATGACCTCCCCTTATCTAGATCTGACAACTTTCATGATTAGGTGGGTATATGGTATGTTTCTGTAAACAGTACAGCACATGTTTGTCCAATGCAGGATATCTATCACCTTGTGTCCCCAGGTCTCTCATTACATGTTAAGTAAGAATGGTTAACACCTATGTGGTAATTGGTGGGCACTTACTGTATATCCAGGGGGGTTGACTATACACTTTTCTGCAATTAGCTTGCTGACATGGCTATGGCACCAGTTGTCTGTTTCTATGTGGCCCTTTTGTGGGATGCTTGTGTCCAGCTGGTGGATCATATATGGTGAGCAGTTTAGAATCTCTCTGCAAACATGTTCAGACACAGTCCTTCCATGTTGGCCTGTACCTATGGGACATATATACCAGATGAGGGAGATCCCAGGACCAAGCCTTGTGGGATGCCAGTTACATCTGGTTTTGTAGTCTGGACATGGCTGCAGCCTGTCTGACCATGTCTGTTCTGTCCTTGGTCTGGCTTGCAACCCTCTACTGACATATAGGGTTTATATTTAAGCTGGGGAGCATATCTATAATGAACACGTAGGGTATTGTATAGAGGCCTTTGCAAGGTCCAGCTACACTGTGTGGACCACATTGCCCTCATCAATGACCTTAACTTGACTGTTTCAATTGAGTCAAACATGTTTAGGGGCAGGATCTGCACTTAAGAAAGCCACACTGTAGGGTCCAGTGTCAGTAGGTCCCTCAATATCTTTATGTCTGCTGATTTGTAATATGCTGATCCTTTCCATAGCTGTGCAGACCGAGCTTCTCAGGATTCTGGGGTGGTAGTTTTCAGCATCCATTCAGGCAACACCTTGTTGGAGAAGGACCACTGTTGTTGTACACTGCTCTTTGGGTACATATCCTGTGGTAAGGCTGACATTGAGCAGTAGTGTGATTTGGCATTCCATTCGGCCTTGGAGTCCATGTTGGACTCAGCCCAGGACACCATCTCATACCATTGCTGCTGTGTGTTTTGGCTTTTCTTTGTAGATGCTGGCTGTTACCTCAGCATCTGCAATGTCAAAGGCCAGCAGTCCTGCTGGGATAGATATTTTTGCATTCTGGGGAGTTTCACTGCACCTGGTCAGGATGTATGTTGGCAATATGTGTGTGTGTTTGGTATGTTGTTTTGTGATATTTGTGTGATTCAGAGCATATCTGTGAATTCCCAACACAGTTCCTACCATCAGTTGCTTGAAAGCCTTGGGATTATCTCTTGAGTGTCCTGTACAATTTGTATCTTCATAGGTTCATAGGTTCATACTAGGGCTATCCACCCTAGGGCATTTGTTAGCCTAGCCAGAGTATGTGTGTGGCTTTCGCCACCCCTTGCTATGTGAATATTATGGCCATTTATGATTTGCTTTGCTGTGCCTCTGTCTTGACATGACATATTATTGAATGCCCCAGTGTAACTTCACGAACATCCATCCACTTGGCAAGATTCCTGTTGAAGAGTGTCAGTGAGGGGCTCTGCCTAACATGGAGTGGGATTCTTGGTCCAGGTGGGGAGCCTCTGGATTATGTATCTGTCCCTCCAGCACATCCTATTTCATTATTTTGTTGAGGTTGACATCTCTCACTCCTCACAGCTCCGATGGCTTTGAGTTTTCTGGGGTGGAGCATGTCCATTACTCACTGTGTTGGGCATGGCCTTGCATACAACAGGCATGCAATGCCTCTGTGTAGGCAGTATACCGTGACTGCATTCAGCTGGGGTGTCTACAGCCAGGCAGCATATGACATATATTTGAGACCCTTTATCCTCTTGTGAGGTACCTTGAGGTCTTTCTAACTGCTGTGCAGGTGTTGTGGAGTACCAGCAAAACATCCCATATGAGGCATTGTACTAGATTATGGGTGTGATAAGAGAACAGTATAGGGGCACAATGACCCTTGTTGATGTAGTAGATGTGAATCCTTTTCATGACACTACAGTCCAATGTAGACAGTCTTCCTAGCCACATTGGCAATGTGAGTGTCACATAACAGGTTACTGTCCACTTGTGTCCCTAGGTCCCTGATTACTCCTTTTCCATACATAATGGTTTACCACCTATGGTACCCCCAGGTAATTTGTGGTAATTTCGTTTGGTATTTGTGACATTCATACTGTCCAGTGTCTTCAGGACGGCTGGGTGGGGTTCCTGTGTGTGAGAGTGTGGTTTGTAGCATGCTATGACCGTACCAACAGTCTTGCCTTTCATGTTAGTTGCACATGGTGGACCCAATGCCTTGTACATTGTCATCAGTTACCTGGACGATGGGTGTTCTGT
This sequence comes from Protopterus annectens, assembly GCF_019279795.1. Taxonomy (NCBI): domain Eukaryota; kingdom Metazoa; phylum Chordata; order Ceratodontiformes; family Protopteridae; genus Protopterus; species Protopterus annectens. Next base: position 1,168,114,734 of record NC_056737.1, on the reverse strand, counting down.
GCTGAATATGGATACTCACCCTCCTTTTATAAGTTTTGTTCCAGGTTTTGGGGCCATGACGATGATATGTGGTATAACCTGGTAGTGCTGCTGGGTGTGCTGTCAGAGGCTTGCAGCAGCAGTGTTTCTGTCACTGCACAGACATCGATGTTCTCCATATTGGGATGGCCTCGGAGCATGTACATATTGGGGTTTACACATCTGGCATTACCGGGCAGCACTTACCCTTATGTTTCTTTCCCACTTATGTTTTCTAGGGTGGTGGTTAGCTTTTTCCAGCCTTGCCTACTTAAAGGGTCTATGGAGGTATGCAAAAGCCCTGGGGTCCAATATCCAGACGCCTAGGGGTACACAGGTGCAAGCCATCCCAGGAACAGTTGCGTGGTTTTGTCACTATGACATCCCAAGCGTGACAGACATTGATCTCTTGAATGACACCAGTAAGTGTGCCACTTGCTATAATCTGATCATTCTGTGTTTGTACTTGTGGCATCATTCTTGGTAAGGTGGGTAGGATGTTGCAAATGGTGAGTGTCATATCTGCCTGACTCATATAACTCAGAGAGCTCATCCGTCTCTTTTCATGTAGTCTAGGGAGGTACATCTCAGGCTCATTCACACCAGCATGGACTATGACTGGCATCATATTTGGGGTGACCTGGTACTTGTGTTATGTGGCGATTGTGGCAGCCTACATGTGCAGCTTATTGTACCCTTCTCCCCTTTGTTCAGTCTGGTGTGCGGGACAGCAGTGTGTCTGGCTATGGAGTCACATATTACAACTGTGCATCAGGCATGTTGTTTCTCCTTCTGGCCTGTGACCGTTTGCACACCAGCTTTGTGTACTATGTGTTGCATGCCAGTGTTTGAAGTTGTTTGATTGGGTGTCTGTTTTAGAGGCCCTGTTGTGTGCTGTGTTTGTAATTTACCCGGGAATGTTTTTCTGTGTTTATGTCTTTGGTTTGCAGCTGTGGAGGTGGGTCTATGTGGGACTGTATTTGTGGTGTGGTTACCTTCTCCTCCTGACTAGTTTTGGGAGTACTGAGTTGAGGGAGCTCAGCCCAGTTTGGATACAGATGGTTGCATCTCTCACACATATTTGTATTTTGGGGATTCTGGGGGTTATCTCACAGTACTTGGGGCAGGTGGATGTTCCCAAGATCTGGCCAGATTCAACTTGTTGTGGCTGGCCTTGGTGATTGTATGTGTGGACATATTTCATAGTTTCAGTTTCATAGTATAGTAATTAGGCTATCTGCCCTGGGGCATTTGTAAGTTTGAAGTGATAGTGATGTGGCTTTAAGCACACTACGAAATGGCAGGCTACAAATGTACAGAATAAATCTAGAATACTGTGCCTCAGTCTGCACTGACACACGAAGGTCCCCTTATATAATAGAATTAGTCACTGTGCCCCCGTTCAGCAGCACACAGATGACCCTGGGGTAAACTTACGATCTCCCATCCACTCATCAAGATTTCTCTTGAAGAGAGTCAGTGAGGGGCTCTGCCTAATACAAACTGGAATCCTGTTGCAAAGCATGGGAAGCCTCTGGGTTATGAATCTATCCCTCCAGCATGTCCTATTCATACTTGTGCCGAGGTTTAAGTCTTTAGCTCTCGTGGTCCTGATGGATTTGGATTTTTTGAGGTGGAGCATGTCCAACCGATCCTGATTGGACATGGCCTTGTACGTCAGGCAGAGATCACCTCTGAGCAGGCGGTATGCTACTGAATAGAGCTGAAGTTTCTTTAGTCTGGCAGAAGCTGTCATTCCCTAGGGCAAACAGCCTAGTGTTGACCTCTACACCCATATGTTTAATTGTCAAATGCACATTATTTGTTGCTGATAGACTGTTTGCACGTCTTTATTGCCATAGCATTCCCTGTTTGTATAAACAACTTGTGTATCTGTGGAAGATGTTTGTATATGGGAGGGATCCACTATATCACGTATGTCTCTGTAGTCATTTAACTGTGTGCACTGGGCAGATTGCTGTAATGTGGTTGGTTCCTGGAATAACACGTAAAAATACCAGATATGTGTGGCCAACTGCTAAACTGAGATTTGGCCTAAGTGTGTGAGCATGCCCAGTTCAGCCTTCCCATGGCATGTTGTCTGACATATGTCTCATTTATCAAAGTGTGTGAGCATGCCCAGTGTGAGCATTCCATATGTTGAACTCTGCAGCCCACCACATTTGTGGATGAGTGTGAACTTCAACAAATATCTCCCGTTTATGGTTGTGTGTTGTGTGTCATGTTGTGTAGTTACTGTACAACTGCTTTGTGTGAACACAACAGGATTATACTGTGCCTGCAGGGTTTGCATGGGATACTTTGCATACAGTTGTCAACATCCTTTCACACTGACCTAACACTGTAGTACTGTATAGTGTACTGGTTCAGTACTTTGATTGTGGTGGACAGTATCCTGGGCTTTAGTCCTATCACTGCTTTACATTTCCATAGTGAGCACAACAGCCTGGTTAGGGGCCAGTTGTGCACATCTGACCATGTTGCATTATGTTCAGATATGAACTACTTAAACCAGGCTTGTCCAACATTGGTAGTGTATTCCACAACATAGGTGTACATTTGCAAACACTAGCGATGTGCCCTAGGCCATTTCTAATGCTAGTCGGAGAGTGTGTTTGTCCTTCGACACACATTGTAAGCGGAGTTTGCCATGACATATGTCATGGTTAGTATACTGTGCCTCTGTCTACCTGTGACATGACAGTGATACCCAGGATAAAGCTACCATCTCCCATCCACTCATCAAGATTCCTCTTGAGGAGAATCGATAAGTGACTCTATGGGTAGCCTGTACTGGGAGTTTACTCATGGGTGGGGGTGGCTTCTGTTTTATGGATCATGCAGTACAGCTTGTCCTATGTAAGTCAGTGCTGGGGTTCAGGTCTCTAATGTGCATAGCTCACTGCCATTCAGATTGTACAAGGTGCAGCATGTTTATTGATACCAGCTTGGACATGGCTTTATACATCAGGCACAGCTTGCCTCTGGGTGGGCAGTATGGCAGTGTGTGTAGCTGCAGTTTGTTTAATCAGGCAACACATGGCATCTGTGCAAGCTCTTTGATACTCCTGGTGAGGTACTGTTGGGGACTTTACAGTTGATGGAGGTGTCTGCTGAGGTACATCCCACAGGGGCTATTGTAGTCAATTGTAACGCTGATGAAGGATGACTGCAGAGCCACAATGACCTCCCCTTATCTAGATCTGACAACCTTCATGATTAGGTGGGTATATGGTATGTTTCTGTAACACATGTTTGTCCAATGCAGGATATCTATCACCTTGTGTCCCCAGGTCTCTCATTACATGTTAAGTACGTAATGGGTTAACACCTATGTGGTAATTGGTGGGCACTTACTGTATATCCAGGGGGGTTGACTATACACTTTTCTGCAATTAGCTTGCTGACATGGCTATGGCACCAGTTGTCTGTTTCTATGTGGCCCTTTTGTGGGATGCTTGTGTCAGCTGGTGGATCATATATGGTGAGCAGTTTGTAGTCTTCTGCAAACATGTTCAGACACAGTCCTTCCATGTTGGCCTGTACCTATGGGACATATATACCAGATGAGGGAGATCCCAGGACCAAGCCTTGTGGGATGCCAGTTATATCTGGTTTGTAGTCTGACATGGCTGCAGCCTGTCTGACCATGTCTGTTCTGTCCTTGGTCTGGTTTGCAACCCCTCTACTGACATAGGGGTTTATATTTAAGCTGGTGAGCATATCTATAATGAACACGTAGGGTATTGTATAGAAGCCTTTGCAAGGTCCAGCTACACTGTGTGGACCACATTGCCCTCATCAATGACCTTAATGACTGTTTCAATTGAGTCAAACATGTTTAGGGGCAGGATCTGCACTTAAGAAAGCCACACTGGGTAGGGTCCAGTGTCAGTAGGTCCCCAATATCTTTATGTCTGTGGTACATGCTGATCCTTTCCATAGCTGTGCAGACCAAGCTTCTCAGGATTCTGGGGTGGTAGTTTTCAGTATCCATTCAGGCAACACCTTTGTTGAGAAGGACCACTGTTGTTGTACACTGCTCTTTGGGTACATATCCTGTGGTAAGGCTGACATTGAGCAGTAGTGTGATTTGGCATTCCATTCTTTCTGGAGTCCATGTTGGACTCAGCCCAGGACACCATCTCATACCATTGCTGCTGTGTGTTTTGCTTTGTAGATGCTGGCTGTTACCTCAGCATCTGCAATGTCAGGGGGCCAGCAGTCTGCTGGGATAGATATTTTGCATTCTGGGGGGGAGTTTGCACTGCACCTGTCAGGATGTATGTTGGCAATATGTGTGTGTGTTTGGTATGTTGTTTGTGATATTTGTGTGATTCAGAGCATATCTGTGAATTCCCAACACAGTTCCTACCATCAGTTGTGAAAGCCTTGGGATTATCCTTAGTGTCCTGTACAATTTGTATCTTCATAGGTTCATAGGTTCATACTAGGCTATCCACCCTAGGGCATTTGTTAGCCTAGCCAGAGTATGTGTGGCTTTCGCCACCCCTTGCTATGTGAATATTATGGCCATTTATGATTTGCTTTGCTGTGCCTCTGTCTTGACATGACACAGTGATGACCCCCAGTGTAACTCTACGATCATCCATCCACTTGGCAAGATTCCTGTTGAAGAGTGTCAGTGAGGGGCTCTGCCTAACATGGAGTGGGATTCTGGTCCAGGGTGTGGGGAGCCTCTGGATTATGTATCTGTCCCTCCAGCACATCCTATTTCATTATTTGTTGAGGTTGACATCTCTCACTCTCACAGCTATGGCTTTGAGTTTTCTGGGGTGGAGCATGTCCATTACTCCTGTGTTGGGCATGGCCTTGTACAACAGGCATGCAATGCCTCTGTGTAGGCAGTATGTGACTGCATTCAGCTGGGGTGTCTACAGCCAGGCAGCATATGACATATATTTGAGACCCTTTATCCTCTTGGTGAGGTACCTTTGAGGTCTTTCTAACTGCTGCAGGTGTCAGGTAAGGTACATCCCATATGAGGCATTGTACTAGATTATGGGTGTGATAAGAGAACAGTATAGGGGCACAATGACCTCTGTTGATGTAGATGTGAATCCTTTCATGATACTGTGTCCAATGTAGACAGTCTTCCTAGCCACATTGGCAATGTGAGTGTCACATAACAGGTTACTGTCCACTTGTGTCCCTAGGTCCCTGATTACTCCTTCCATACATAATGGTTTACCACCTATGTGGTAATTTGTGGTACCTTGTTTGGTATTTGGTGGGACATTCATACTGTCCAGTGTCTTCAGGACGGCTGGGTGGGGTTCCTGTGTGTGAGAGTGTGGTCTGTAGCATGCTACAGACTGTACAACAGTCTTGCCTACAGTTAGTTGCACATGGGTGGACTCCAATGCCTTGTACATTGTCAGTTACCTGGACGTATGGGTGTCTGTGCTGAATATGGATACTCACCCTCCTTTTATGTTTTGTTCCAGGTTTTGGGGCCATGACGCATGATATGTGGTATAACCTGGTAGTGCTGGTGTGCTGTCAGGAGGCTTGCAGCAGGTTTCTGTCACTGCACAGACATCGATGTTCTCCATACTTGGGATGGCCTCGAGCATGCATATTGGGGTTTACACATCTGGCATTGGTCAGCATTACCCTTATGTTTCTTTCCACTTATGTTTTCTAGGGTGGTGGGTTAGTTTTTTCAGCCTTGCCTACGAAAGGGTCTATGGAGGTGGCAAAAGCCTTATCCAATATCCAGACGCCCAGGGGTAACAGGTGCAAGCCATCCCAGGAACAGCTGCGTGGCTTGTCAAGCATGACATCCCAAGCAGACAGACATTGGATCCCCTTGGAATGACACCAGTAAGTGTGCCACTTGCTATAACTGATCATTCTGTGTTTGTACTGTGGCATCATTCTTGGTAAGGGTAGGATGTTGCAAATGGTGAGTGTCATACCGGCCTGGACTACATAATCAGAGAGCTCATCTGTCTCTTTTCATGTAGTCTAGGGAGGTACATCTCAGGTCATTCACACCAGCATGGACTATGACTGCATCATATTTGGGGTGACCTGCATACTTGTGTTATGTGGCGTATTGTGGCAGCCTACAGGCAGCTTACTGTACCCTTTCCCTTGTTCAGTCTGGTGTGCGGGACAGCAGTGTGTCTCGCTATGGAGTCACATATTACAACTGTATCAGGCATGTTGTTTCTCCTTCTGGCCTGTGACTGTTTGGCACACCAGCTTTGTGTACTATGTGTTGCATGTGCTATGTTTGGAAGTTGTTTGATTGGGTGTCTGCTTTAGAGGCCTCTGTTGGTGTGCTGTGTTTGTAATTTGTGCCTCCGGGAATGTTTTTCTGTGTTTATGTCTTTGGTTTGCAGTTGTGATAGGTCTATGTGGGACTGTATTTGTGGTGTGTGGTTACCTTCTCCTCCTGACTAGTTTTGGGAGTACTGAGTTGAGGGAGCTCAGCCTCCAGTTTGGATAGATGGTTGCATCTCTCACATATATTTGTATTTCTTGGGGGGAGTTGGGGGTTGTCTGTGTACTTGGGGCAGGTGTAACATTGCCTCAAGATTCACAGATTCAACTTGTTGTGGCTGGCCTTGGTGGATTGTATGTGTGGACATATTTCATAGTTTCATAGTTTCATAGTATAGTACTAGGCTATCTGCCCTGGGGCATTTGTAAGCCTAGCTATAGTGATGTGGCTTTGCCACATGAAATGGTACATAAATGTACAGAATAAATCTAGAATACTGTGCCTCTGTCTAGTAATTGACACAATGAAGGTCCCCTTATATAATAGAATTAGTTTACTGTGCCCTGTCTAGCAGTGACACAGATGTGACCCCAACTTACGATCTCCATCCACTCATCAAGATTTCTCTTGAAGAGTCAGTGAGGGCTCTGCCTAATACAAACTGGAACTGTTGCAAAGCATGGGAAGCCTCTGGGTTATGAATCTATCCCTCCAGCATGTCCTATTCATACTTGTGCCGAGGTTTAAGTCTTTAGCTCTCGTGGTCCTGATGGATTTGGATTTTTTGAGGTGGAGCATGTCCAACCGATCCTGATTGGACATGGCCTTGTACGTCAGGCAGAGATCACCTCTGAGCAGGCGGTATGCTACTGAATAGAGCTGAAGTTTCTTTAGTCTGGCAGAATAAGACATATGTTGGAGACCCTTGATCCTTTTGGTGAGGTACTTTTGTGGTCTCTCCAGCTGTTGCAAATGCCGGGTGAGGTACATACCAAATGGGGCATTGTATTCAATCATGGGTCTGATGAGGGAGGAATAAAGGGGTACAATGACATCCTTGGATCTGGATGTGAATCCCTTCATGATGAGGTGTGCAAGGTAGAATGTTTTTCTAACCACTTTAGCAACGTGGGTGTCAAATGAGAGGTCACTGTCTACTTGGGTCCCTAGGTCTCTGATTACTTTTTCCATACTCAGTGGGTTATCTGTGATAATTTGTGGGTACTTTTTTTCCAAAAGGGATGACTATACATTTTTGGCATTTAGTTTAAGTGACTACGGCACCAGTTGTCCGCTTCAGTGAGGCCTTTTGTAGGTTGTGTGTGTCTGCTGGTGTATCGACTATGGCGCCTAGTTTGGAGTAATTTGCAAACTTTGTCAGCCACAGCCCTCCCATGTTTTCTTTAACATCTGAGAAATAAATGCCGAACAAGAGGGGTCCCAGGACAGATCCCTGTGGGACACCACTTGTGACTTTTGAGTCTGACATTGCTCCAGTGATTTTAACTTTATGGGTTCTGTCCTTTAGCCAGTTTGCAACCCATCTAGTGACATAAGGGTTTACTTTAGCTTATCTATGATGCCTGAGTGGCATTGTGTCAAGGCCTTAGCCAAGTCCAGGTATGCTGTATGGACTGCTTTGCCCTCATCAATGGCTCTAGTGACTGTTTCGAAAAAGTCAACCAGGTTTAAAAGGCAGGATCTACCCTTTACAAAGCCGAACTGAGTGGGGTCAAGTGTCTGTAGGTCCCTGTGTCTCTTTATGAGTTCCATAATGATTCTTTCCATAGCTTTGCAGACCAGGCTAGTTGCTTATGGGGCGGTAGTTTCAGGGTCTGTAGAGGCACCCCTTGTGGAGTGGGACCACTGTTGCTGTCGCCAGTGTTCAGGTACATATCGAAGTAAGCACAAATAGCATTTTTATGTGTGGTTTAGCTCCTCTTGGAGTTCACGTAACACGCACCCCGGGATACCGTCAGGACCCATTGATGCTGTGTTTTTTGCTTTGTTTAGGGCGGTTCTCACTTGGACATCTGAGATGACAGGGAGATTACATTCAGCTGGGATAAGTATTTCTTCTTTTGGGGTGAAGGAGGGGAGAAATTTGCACTGAACCTGTCAGCCAGAATGTTAGCAATATCTGTGGGTTCAGTGTATTTTTTGTTGTTGTGAACCAACTCTGAGCATATCTGAGGGTTTCAGGTTTCTAACATAGCTGAAGAAGGCTTTGTGGTTATCTTTAGTGTCCAGCGATTTTTCTCTCAAAGTTTGCCTTGGATGTTTTATGAGAGAACGTAGTTTTCTGCTAATGTTGATCAGAGATGTCTTCCCTTCATGGGATTTCGCCTGACGCAGTAGCTTCCTTCTTTGTTATACAATTTGTTTATGGCTGAGGTCCACCAGACAGGACGCTTACATTTGGTGGAGAGGGACTTGGATTTGTTTGGGATTGCATGATCCATGCATTCTTGGAGATGTCCATAGAAAGCATTAGTGAAGGATGGCATTGTGGGATGTGGTATCCACTGGCACAGTGGGCTTAAAGGATACCATCTCAGTCTTAAGAAGAGTGAAGTCTGCTTTTGAGAAGTTTTTCACTGTGGTCTTTTGTGCTGGGGGTGGAGGTGGGATATGTATATCCAGGGTGATTAGTTTGTAGTCAGATCTCACTAGTGAGGGGTATACTTCTGGTGTGGAGCATTTTGTCCCCATGTTTGTGATGATCAGGTCTAGTATATTATCCGCCCTAGTGGGAGAGGTGACTAGTTGTTCCAGTGCATTTGAATTTATGAATTCCAGGAACCTTTGGGCTAGGGTATTAGGGCTAGAATAATGTACCCAATCTATGTTTGGTAGTTGAAGTCTCCCAGTATCTTCGTATTTTGTGATACATTCTTATCCTCCAATGTCTTCAGGATGGTTGAGTGGGGTTCTGTGATTGGGAGGGTGGTGTGTAAGATGCTACCAGTTCTATAGCAGATAAGCCTATGGTAAGTTGGACGTGTATGGTCTCAGATGGTTCATGTGTTGTTACTAACCTGGAGGTGTGGGTGTCCTTTATGAATATGGACACTCTCCTTTGTGGTTCGGCCGGTTTGGGGCCAAAAGCATGATCGAGGTATAGCCTGGTAACACTGGGGTGCTCTCAGGAGCCTTGAACCAGGTTTCAGTTACTGCACAGACTGAAATGTTCTCCATGCTGAGGAGTGCATCAAGTGCCTGCATCTTGAGATTTAGACTTCTGGCGTTGAGCAGCATTACCCTTAGTTTTTTTCCATTTTTGTTTTCTAAGGAGGTGGGTTTGTCTTTTGAGCCTTGCCTAAAAAAGGCACTATGGGGGTGGCAAGAGCCTTAGCCAATATCCAGAAGCCCAGTGGTGACAGGTGTAAGCCATCCCTTGCGAAGCAGCGTGGCTTGTCCAACATATCATCCCAGGCAGACAGACACTGGATCCCCTTAGAATGACACCAGTACTTGAGCCAATTGTTAAAGCTGATCATCTTGTCTTTGTATTGTGGTATCATTCTTGGTGAGGACAAGATGCTGCTCAGGGTCGGGTCATACCAGCCTGGGCTACATAATCGGAGAGCTCCTCTATGTCTCTTTTCATGTAGTCCAGTATGCCTCAGGTCATTCACACCAGCATGGACAATGACGGAGTCATATTTGTACTTGCTTTGGAGTGACCTGAGTGCATGTGTTATGTGGCAGATCCTAGCTCGATAGACAGCTCACAGTCACCTTCTCCTTGTTCAGCCTGGTCAGTGGGACATCAGTGTGTCTGACTATGGAGTCACCTATTACTAGTGTATCAGGCAAGGTGTTTGGCCCACTCATTGGTCGACACACTGATTTATTGAAGTATGTGTTGCATGTGTTTTGTTTTGAGGTGGTGGATTTTGGATGTCTGCTTTGGGAGCCTCTGTTGTTTTGGTAAGTTTTTTATTAGAGCCTCCAGTATGTCTTTGTGTTTTTTGTTGGTTTTGCAGTTGTGGTAGGTCTATGTGGGACTGGGATTGTTGTGTGTGTGTGTTTCCATCTCCTCCTGTCTGGTCATGCCAGCCCTGAGTTGAGAGTTCAGCCTCCAGTTTGGCTATATAGTTGCATCTCTCATGTATTTGTGTTTGTTGGGAGGAGTTGTCTGTGTACATGAGACAATTGTAGCATTGTCTCAAGATACCCAGATTGACCAGCTGAACTGGAGATGACGCAGTAATCTACCACTCGACATGCTAGAACAGAAGTGGTATACCTTTAAGGGAAGTGGATATTCACAGGGTTGGTAAGTAGATGTAGTTTACTTAGTGGAGTGCTTACTTAGTAGAGAAGTATTGAGAACAAGTGCTAGGCTTATTTTATTGCCATACTACTGATCAGTGATTACTTCATTGTTTATGTTTGCTCTATCATGTAGTAGCTTCATCATTCTCTTGCATGGTTTGGTTATGGCTGGTGTCCACCATGCCAGATGCCTGCATGTATGGCATTGTGTCTTGTTTTAATTTAGGATTGCATAATCCAAGCATTCCTGGCAGTGTTCATGGAATGGCTATATTACAGGTTCTGAGGTGTGGCCCATATTTTGCACCTGCACAGGATCTTTAATGGATTCCACATCAGTTTGGAGGAGTGCAAATATTGCTTTACACATGTTTTCCACTGTGGTTTTCTGGCCAGGGACTGTGGTCAGGATTTGTATATCCAGTGTGATTACTCTATGGTCTGGTTTTACCAGTGAGCAATACACATCTGTACCATCCAGTACCCATGTTGCTGCTCTCTTGTGGAGTGTACGTTGTTCCTGGGCATTTTGGTTTATGGATTCTATGAACTTTTGTCCTACAGTGTTGGAGCTAGTATAATGCTCCCAGTCTATGTCTGGGTATTTTCAGTCACCCAATATAATGTGGTTTGGAGGACTTGATATATTCATGTATTCCAGCATAGGCCAGGTGCAGTGTCGTTGGGATGGTAGTTCTAGCAGGCTATAAACTGGGGCAGTTTTAGCCACTGTTACTTGACCATGGCTAGTCCATGCTGCTTCTTGTTGTGGTACCAACATGTGTGGTTATCCTTGACAATTGTTGCTAGTCACCCTCCTTTGTAGCTTGTTCCATGTTTTGAGGCTGTACAGCAGTATGAGGTGTAACCTGGTAGTGTTAGTGCTGTTGTGAGCCTTGACCCAGTTTTCTGTTACAGCACAGATATCAACATTCTCCATACTGGGTGAGTTTAGACTGCATGCATCTTGCTGTTTGACTTATCCCTTAACTTATTCTTATCCCTTCTGATACCTATGGAGGTAGGTTTGTGTTTTGAGCCTTACCTATTCAGGGCACGCTGTGGGTAAAAAAAGCCTTTGCCAGTATCCATACGGCCTGCACTGATAGGTGCACACCAGTCCTAGCAGGTGGAGCATCATGTCATGCTCAGCATGTCATCCCAGGCTGGCACACATTGGATCCCCTTTGACTAACTGCTATACTTCAGTCAATTATTGCACTTGATCATCTCATTGTCATATTGTGGCATGATGCTTAGTGAGGGTAGGATGTTAGTCAGGGTCCTCAGGTGTGCATATAGT
>NC_056737.1:1168065135-1168102358 GCF_019279795.1 Protopterus annectens | reverse complement strand
TCAACACCAGACATATACCCATCATTGGTGAGATCAGATCATGGACTATTCTCAGTGGGAGTCCACATCCCACCCACACCCCAGATGGGAAATGAAATGGTGAAGACCTTCTCAAATGCCGACTTCACATTTCTGAGGACTGGTGTGGTCTCTTTCAAGGCCCCCAGGCCAGCAGACACCATTACCCAAGCCACTGTATCACTTAGAAATGCCTTCTACCAGCACCTCCAGGACTGCATGGTTCAGGCAATCCCAAATAATAATGACTCTTTGTACCACAGGCAAGCATCCAGTCTGGTGGACCATAGCCATAAACAAGCTGTAAACACAAGGAAGGAGCTACTACAAGATAGAGCGTAATCCGTAGGGAAGGCACCCTGCTCATTGTGATTAAAACACTGGGTTCCCCCATACAATCATCCGAGGCATGTTTGAGAGTAAACCCACTCAGGACTCCAGGGACAATCATGAGGCCTTTTTTACCTATGTTTGAAACCTGGGAGGAAACTCCCAGATATGCTCAGACTTAGTTCAGAATAATGTTGATATCACTGCACCTACAGACATTGGCAACATACTGACTGACAGGTTCAGTGCAGATTTCTCCCCTCCCCAACTGGGGGTATGTACACCAGAGGATTGTAGCCCCCAAACATCTCCACTGCTGGGGTGGGAACTGCTCAATCCAAGGCAGAAAACACTTTATCCATGGGACCAGATGGTGTCCCCAGTTGTGTGCTCCATGAACTCAATGAGTAATTACACCCGCAGTTAGGGCAGCTGTTTAATCTTAGCCTCACCTCAGGATATGTTCCCAAGGGTGGCATACAGCAATGGTGGACCCACTTCACAAAGGAGGTGCCTCCACCAACCCCAGAAACTACCATCCCATCAGCTTGACAAGTCTGTTCTGCTAAGCTATGGAGAGGATCATAATGGGAATTCTAAATGAAGACATAGGGGACTTGCAGACATTGGATCCAATCCAGTTTGGCTTTGTCAAGGGCAGATCATGCCTTTTAAACTTGGTTGACTTTTCAAAACACTCACCCAGGCCATTGGCGTGGGCAAGGCAGTCCACACAGCCTACCTTGACCTGGCAAAGGCTTTCGACACAATACCCACTCAGGTATCATTGAAAACATCACCAGCTTAATTGTGAACCCATACATCACAGCATGGGTTGCAAATTGGCTAAGTGATGGAACACACAGGGTCAAAGTTGCTGGTGCCAGTTCACACTCCAGAGCTGTCACAAGTGGTGTCCCACAGGGCTCAGTCCTGGGCCCACATTTGTTCAGTATCTACTTTTCAGAAGTACAAGCAAACACAGGAGGATTATGGCTGACAAAGTTTGAAGATGACTGCAAACTGGGAAGCATAGCTGGAAACCCATCTGACACAGACATCCTTCAGAAGGGTCTCATAGACACAGATAACTGGTGCCACAGCCATGGCCTTACATTAAACACTAAACAATGCATAGCCATACCCTTCAGGAAGAACAAGGTTACCACTACTTCCCATCTAGGTGGCAATCCTCTAAGCACAACGTGGGTTATCAGGGACCTGGGCACCCAGGTTGACAGTGACCTTTGCTTGACACTCACATTGCCAGGGTAGTTTGGAAGGCCTTCTACATTGGCCACCTCATCATGCAGTGATTCACATCTAGATCAAGGCAGGTCATCGTTCCCCTGTACTCATCACACCAATGATTGCATACACTGCCCCATTCAGATTGGATGGGCCCACAAATTCCTCGACAGGAGGTGAAAGGGTCTCAAACATATTTCTTATGCTGCCCGACTGAAGGAATTCCAGCTGTATTCAGTCACTTACTGACTGCTCAGAGGTGATCTGTGCCTGACATACAAGGCTATGTCCAACCCAGACTTTATGAACATGCTTCACCTCAAGACCTCTACATCCATCAGAACTACAAGGGCAGGAGACCTAAACCTCAACACAGATATTAATAGGATGTGCTGGAGGGACAGATTCATCACCAGAGAGTCCATATGCTGTGGAACAACATCCTGGTACATGTGGGGCTGAGCACCTCACTGGCTTTGTTCAAGTGAGATCTTGACCAATGGATGGGAGATTGCAGGTATACCCCAGGGATAACCTCAGTATCACTGCTTGACAGAGGCACAGCAAAATAATGGGCATATCCATCAACTTGCAGGGGTGGCAGACGCCACAAAACTCTGGCCTAGGCTTATTAATGCCCTAGGGCAGATAGCCTAATATGAACCTATGGACATAGGCCTGGGGCAGTTCCTGCTATTAGGACAGTGGTCTGCAGCAGGCTATATAGTAGTAGTCGGTTTTGCCATTGTTTTGACCATGGCTATTCCATGTTGCTTCTTGTTGTGGTACAAACATGGGTGTGTGGTTATCCATGCTATTTATTGCTAGACACCCTCATTTTGTATCTTGTTCCATGTTTTTGCACATGTACATCACTGTATGACGTGCAGCTGTTTCCACAGGGTCATATGCGTGGATATGGATGTTAGTTGGGGTCCTCAGGTGTGCATATTGTACATGATATTACATTACTTAACACATGGCATTCATGCCTCAGGTGGTGCTGCAGGGCCACCTCTGTCGGATACACATACTACACTCCTGTACATTTGGAAGCAGGTTGTGTCATGTTAGGCATCCCTGTTACTGTATGAGTGAGTCAGGCGGGTATCAGTCCCAGTGTTCCTACTGACCAAGCGTATGTGCTATCGTTGCCTCTTTGCCAAGGCCAGGGCATACTGGGCACGCCTCCTTCTGCCTACTGGGACAAGGTCAGGTTGTTCCTCCTCCGAGTCACCCTGCCTGTGGTGGCCTTGGCAATGGTGGGGATGTTTGGCCCAGCCCTGTGCTGGTCCTGCTGCAGCTGTTTCCGCAGGATCATATTATGTAGCATAGCACATATCATGATCATTTGGGTTCATGTAGTTGGTGTGTACTGCAAAGCTCCACCAGATGTGTCCAGACACGGAACCATGACTTGAGCAGCCCAAACACCACGCTCTATGATATGCGTGTTTGTGCGTGTGCCTCATTATGGCGTTCTGTTCAGGTGTGTGTGCATTTCTGATGGGTGTCATCAGCCACGGCTCAAGTGCATAACCTGCATCCCCACTAGGTGTCCGTGTGGGAAGTCCCCATTGGCAGATGATTGGTACAGCTCGTCAGATGCCAGATGTGGGAATCGTGGTAGCTCCCAGGGCAGCCAGCACACACATTCATTATTATGCCCTGGGCATCACACACGACCTGGCAGTTGATGGAGGGGTATCCCTTGCGGTTAATGTAGACTCTACCCGCTCACCGGCTGGTGCTTTGATGCGTATGTGCGTGCAGTCTATTGCACCCAGCACCTCAGGGTATCCGCTATTTGCTGGAAGAGCGATATTGCTGGCCACAACTTCACGGTCATTAGGGACATATATATGATCACTGACATGTGGTGACATGGCATCCAGGAACTGGTGCAGTACCCTGGAGGCTGATGCCTGTGATATCCCCATCATATCACCAGTTGGTCTCTGGAAGGTACCTTTTGCTAGTATTCTTAGGCCAACACATACCTTGGTTTCCACTGGGATGGGTTCCCCTCTGTTGGTTCTGTGTGTGAGGTGTGGCCTGCACAGCTCAACAATCTGCTGCAGGAGCTCTCTGTCCACTCTATAGCTCTACTATCTCCAGCTCATGTAACCCATGGTAGGTGACCCTGGGCCTGTATACTCTTCTCCTTCTCCTCACTCTGGGTTGTCTGTCAGCATCTGCATTGTCACCACCCTCAGCAATTCGCCTATGCCTGATTATAATAGCCATGGCAGCCTAGCATTTCTGCTCTGAGTTCAGCTTTATTTCAGTTTTCAATTCTGATAGCTTAGCTTCTGGCAGTATCTCTTGTGAGAAACAGCCGTCACTGCTCTTTGTTGTGTTTTAAGTGCTGGGCTGGGCTTCTAGTCTGCCTGTGTAATTGCCTGCTTGTAATTGTTTCCACCAATTAACTCCAGCAGTATTCCCTGGCAGTTTCCCTGTATTTTGGTTGTTTCCTGTTTCCTCTCTGTTTCCTGGAGGGGAGCAATGTGCACACCAGCTTAAACACGCTCACAGTCACATAAATGCCCGCACACATCCCTACACAGTGTTACAGCGCACACATCCTTACACGGTGTTAGCTAGGCTGATTCATGCTAAAGCAGCACACTGCCTTACACGTGCACACCGCCCAGAAACCGTTGTAAACAGTTTGCAACACGCTCCCACATGTTGAACCTGTTTTGCAGCGCTGCGCAGCGCACGTATATCAAGAAACTTGGAGTGTAGGGATAGCGTATACCCTCAATTTCTTGACTTTCCTAGTGTTCTGTTGGGACACACCTCCCCTGATGTCTGTCTGTCATCTGTTACCTTACATTGCCCTCCAATCTGGGACATTTCTTTCTATCCTTACCCTCCGTGATGTCACCTACGTCTTACTCTGTTCCTCCCCTTCTCTAACTCTTACACTACTCAGAAAGTGCTCATTACCTATGTGGCAGTGTGATTCAGTATTGTAACCCTCATTTACATAGGATTGCCTAGTAATGCTTAGTTAGATATCTTACACGGAGCTTCCCCCCCTTGACAACCACTAAACGGAGGCCATATTGTTTTTAGTCTGCAAGTCCCTCCATTGACATTCCATGTAATACATAAATCCCACAATTGTGGGCTTATAAGCTCGGTTTTCAGTTTTAGGTAGCGCACCCGTTTGCGGGTGTGCTGGTGTGCGCCAGTTAAACACAATAATCCCGTGAAAAAAAAAAGTTAAATAACTTATTTTTGCAACACTTTTTCATGCCAATGGCCACATATTTGGCCATTGGCATGCTTAATGACACATATGCACCCTTTATTTGGAGCTGACATAGCTCGTTTTGATTTTGCAGAAATGTACTCAGTTGTCAGCTGAGTACATTTCTGCAGCTAACACGTCCATTACACGGACTGGTTTCTGCTTCGTGGATCGCTCAAATACCTCATTTGCATATCTTGGAGCTGCAAATGAGGTATTGAGCATTTCCACGCCCAGTCCATGTAAGAGACGTGTTAGCTGTCTCTTACATGGAGGTTTGGGCTGTACCTGAATCGGGAGGCTTACACGGAGGCTTACACTACTCTTGAACTCCGTGTAAGCCTTCCTGAATCTGGCCCTGTATGTTTCTAGCCTCTTTCTGTAAACTCTTGTCCTGATCTATATGTTTATTAACTTCAATCAGCTGTTTTTGGAAGTCTGTATGTTTCTAGCCTCTTTGTGTAAACTCGTGTCCTGATCTATATGTTTATTAACTTCAATCAGCTGTTTTTCATAGTCTGTATGTTTCTAGCATCTTCATGTAAACTCTTGTCCTGATCTATATGTTTATTAACTTCAAGCAGCTGTTTTTTTGAAGTCTGTATATTTCTTGTCTCTTTGTGTAAACTCTTAACCTGATCTATATGGTTGTTAACTTCAATCAGCTGTTTTTGGAAGTCTGTATATTTCTATGCTCTTTGTGTAAACTTGTGTCCTTATCTATGTGTTTATTAACTTCAATCAGCTTTTTTTGGAAGTCTGTATGTTTCTAGCCTCTTTGTGTAAACTTGTGTCCTGATCTATATGTTTATAAACTTCAATCAGCTGTTTTTGAAGTCTGAAAGTTTCTAGCCTTTTTGTGTAATCTCGTGTTCTGATATATATGTTTATTAACTTCAATCAGCTGTTTATGAAAGTCTGTATATTTCTAGCCTCTTTGTGTAAACTCTTGTCCTGATCTATATGTTTATTAACTTCAATCAGCTGTTTTTGGAAGTCTGTATGTTTCTAGCCTCTTTGTGTAAACTTGTGTCTTGATCTATATGTTTATAAACTTCAATCAGTTGTTTTTTGGAAATCTGTATGTGTCTAGCATCTTGGTGTAAACTCATGTCCTGATCCTTATGTTTATTAACTTCAATCAGATGTTTTTGAAGTCTCTATGTTTCTAGCCTCTTTGTGAAAACTCTTGTCCTGGTCTATATGTTTAGTAAATTCAATCAGCTGTTTTTGGAAGTCTGTATGTTTCTAGCCTCTTTGTGTAAACTGTTTGTCCTGATCTATATGTTTATTAATTTCAATCAGATGTTTTGGGAAATCTGTATGTTTATAGGCTTTTTGGGTAAACTGTTTGTCCTGCTCTATATGTTTATTAACTTCAATCAGCTGTTTTTGGAAGTCTGTATGTTTCTAGCCTCTTTGTGTAAACTCGTCTCCTGATCTATATGTTTATTAACTTCAATCAGCTATTTATGAAACTCTGCATTTTTCCAGCCTCTTTGTGTAAACTCGTGTCCTGATCTATATGTTTATTAACTTCAATCAGCTGTTTTTGGAAGTCTGTATGTTTCTAGCCTCTTTGTGTAAACTGATTGTCCTGATCTATATGTTTATTAACTTCAATCCGCTGTTTTTGGAAGTCTGTATGTTTCTAGCCTCTTTGTGTAAACTCGTGTCCTGATCTATATGTTTATTAACTTCAAGCAGCTGTTTTTGGAAGTCTGTATGTTTCTAGCCTCTTTGTGTAAACTGATTGTCCTGATCTATATGTTTATTAACTTCAATCTGCTGTTTTTGGAAGTCTGTATGTTTCTAGCCTCTTTGTGTAATCTCTTGTCCTGATCTATCTGTTTATTAACTTCATCCAGTAACTAGTAGTTTATTGGTCGTTTTGGGCCAGTTTCTAGCTTTTTCCAGCCCCCTGGTATAAAACTTTCAGCTTGTACCTACTCAGCACAGACTCCACGTGGGCCAGCAGAGTAATCCAGGCTGCAGAGAGCTGAATAAGCGACTTTTCTTGATACTAAGTATATTTTTTGTTGCTTTCCACATCTGAATACCTAGCAACTGTATTTCGCCTGCCTTTCTGTTACATTGAAGCTGTTTTTACTGCATTTAACTTAATATTGCACTTGGAATCCTTGTTTGTTACTATTTGACTGTATTTGTAGCAAATTCTTCTGTGTAAGCTGTAGTAGCTGATTCATAGCATTTATAAGTGTTTGCTGTACCTGTTTCTGCCTGTTTTGTGAAAAAAAGAAAAAAAAAAAAAAATATCTCTTGTTTTTCCTGCTTTACTAGTTTAGTCCAGTTTCAGAGTTGCTGATTCCTGGGGCTTTGGTTGTAGTTCCTGTGTACTGTTTCCTTGCCTTATTTGGGGGAAGGGAGCTACCTTGCTTTCCTGCTTTACTAGTTTAGTCCAGTTTCAGAGTTGCTGATTCCTGGGCTTTGGTTGTAGTTCCTGTGTACTGCTGTTTCCTTGCCTTATTTGGGGAAGGGAAGCTACCTTGCTTACCAGTGGGAGTGGGAAGCATTGAGCTGCCTTTTGTCCAGTTTTGTGAGGTTTCAGCCAGTAACTAGTAGTTTATTGGTCGTTTTGGGCCAGTTTCTAGCTTTTTCCAGCCCCTGGTATAAAACTTTCAGCTTGTACCTACTCAGCACAGACTCCACGTGGGCCAGCAGAGTAATCCAGGCTGCAGAGAGCTGAATAAGCGACTTTTCTTGATACTAAGTATATTTTTGTTGCTTTCCACATCTGAATACCTAGCGACTGTATTTCGCCTGCCTTTCTGTTACATTGAAGCTGTTTTTACTGCATTTAACTTAATATTGCACTTGGAATCCTTGTTTGTTACTATTTGACTGTATTTGTAGCAAATTCTTCTGTGTAAGCTGTAGTAGCTGATTCATAGCATTTATAAGTGTTTGCTGTACCTGTTTCTGCCTGTTTTCTGAAAAGAAAAAAGAAAAAAAGAAAAAAATATCTCTTGTTTTTCCTGCTTTACTAGTTTAGTCCAGTTTCAGAGTTGCTGATTCCTGGGCTTTGGTTGTAGTTCCTGTGTACTGTTTCCTTGCCTTATTTGGGGAAGGAAGCTACCTTGCTTTCCTGCTTTACTAGTTTAGTCCAGTTTCAGAGTTGCTGATTCCTGGGCTTTGGTTGTAGTTCCTGTGTACTGTTTCCTTGCCTTATTTGGGAGAAGGGAAGCTACCTTGCTTACCAGTGGGAGTGGGAAGCATTGAGCTGCTTTTGTCCAGTTTTGTGAGGTTTCAGCCAGTAACTAGTAGTTTATTGGTCATTTTGGGCCAGTTTCTAGCTTTTTCCAGCCCCTGGTATAAAACTTTCAGCTTGTACCTACTCAGCACAGACTCCACGTGGGCCAGCAGAGTAATCCAGGCTGCAGAGAGCTGAATAAGCGACTTTTCTTGATACTAAGTATATTTTTGTTGCTTTCCACATCTGAATACCTAGCAACTGTATTTCGCCTGCCTTTCTGTTACATTGAAGCTGTTTTTACTGCATTTAACTTAATATTGCACTTGGAATCCTTGTTTGTTACTATTTGACTGTATTTGTAGCAAATTCTTCTGTGTAAGCTGTAGTAGCTGATTCATAGCATTTATAAGTGTTTGCTGTACCTGTTTCTGCCTGTTTTGTCAAAAAAAAAAAAAAAAAAAAAAAAAAAAAATTATCTCTTGTTTTTCCTGCTTTACTAGTTTAGTCCAGTTTCAGAGTTGCTGATTCCTGGGCTTTGATTGTAGTTCCTGTGTACTGTTTCCTTGCCTTATTTGGGGAAGGGAAGCTACCTTGCTTTCCTGCTTTACTAGTTTAGTCCAGTTTCAGAGTTGCTGATTCCTGGGCTTTGGTTGTAGTTCCTGTGTACTGTTTCCTTGCCTTATTTGGGGGAAGGAAAGCTACCTTGCTTACCAGTGGGAGTGGGAAGCATTGAGCTGCCTTTTGTCCAGTTTTGTGAGGTTTCAGCCAGTAACTAGTAGTTTATTGGTCGTTTTGGGCCAGTTTCTAGCTTTTTCCAGCCCTGGTATAAAACTTTCAGCTTGTACCTACTCAGCACAGACTCCGTGGGCCAGCAGAGTAATCCAGGCTGCAGAGAGCTGAATAAGCGACTTTTCTTGATACTAAGTATATTTTTTGTTGCTTTCCACATCTGAATACCTAGCAACTGTATTTCGCCTGCCTTTCTGTTACATTGAAGCTGTTTTTACTGCATTTAACTTAATATTGCACTTGGAATCCTTGTTTGTTACTATTTGACTGTATTTGTAGCAAATTCTTCTGTGTAAGCTGTAGTAGCTGATTCATAGCATTTATAAGTGTTTGCTGTACCTGTTTCTGCCTGTTTTGTGAAAAAAAAGAAAAAAAAAGAAAAAAAAAAAAAAAATATCTCTTGTTTTTCCTGCTTTACTAGTTTAGTCCAGTTTCAGAGTTGCTGATTCCTGGGCTTTGGTTGTAGTTCCTGTGTACTGTTTCCTTGCCTTATTAGGGGAAGGAAGCTACCTTGCTTTCCTGCTTTACTAGTTTAGTCCAGTTTCAGAGTTGCTGATTCCTGGGCTTTGGTTGTAGTTCCTGTGTACTGTTTCCTTGCCTTATTTGGGGAAGGAAGCTACCTTGCTTACCAGTGGGAGTGGGAAGCATCGAGCTGCCTTTGTCCAGTTTTGTGAGGTTTCAGCCAGTAACTAGTAGTTTATTGGTCGTTTTGGGCCAGTTTCTAGCTTTTCCAGCCCCTGGTATAAAACTTTCAGCTTGTACCTACTCAGCACAGACTCCACGTGGGCCAGCAGAGTAATCCAGGCTGCAGAGAGCTGAATAAGCGACTTTTCTTGATACTAAGTATATATTTTTTGCTTTCCACATCTGAATACCTAGCAACTGTATTTCGCCTGCCTTTCTGTTACATTGAAGCTGTTTTTACTGCATTTAACTTAATATTGCACTTGGAATCCTTGTTTGTTACTATTTGACTGTATTTGTAGCAAATTCGTCTGTGTAAGCTGTAGTAGCTGATTCATAGCATTTATAAGTGTTTGCTGTACCTGTTTCTGCCTGTTTTGTGGGAAAAAAAAGAAAAAAAAGAAAAAAATATCTCTTGTTTTTCCTGCTTTACTAGTTTAGTCCAGTTTCAGAGTTGCTGATTCCTGGGCTTTGATTGTAGTTCCTGTGTACTGTTTCCTTGCCTTATTTGGGGGAAGGGAAGCTACCTTGCTTTCCTGCTTTACTAGTTTAGTCCAGTTTCAGAGTTGCTGATTCCTGGGCTTTGGTTGTAGTTCCTGTGTACTGTTTCCTTGCCTTATTTGGGGAAGGAAGCTACCTTGCTTACCAGTGGGAGTGGGAAGCATTGAGCTGCCTTTGTCCAGTTTTGTGAGGTTTCAGCCAGTAACTAGTAGTTTATTGGTCGTTTTGGGCCAGTTTCTAGCTTTTCCAGCCCCTGGTATAAAATCGCTAAACGCAGCAGCAATTTAGAGCGATTTAGCGCCAGAGCTGCCACTGTTGCACACTAGGGCAGTGCGGTTAAGCAGGTTTAAACTATTCGGACTACCTAAAGTCCACTCTTCAAATTTTCCTTAAAACTACCTTCCTCGAACTATACTACTGATCAAATCAGCGTATCCTATAACTAAAAGATCAACTCTACTTGACTCCAAGTAGACTATTCTCTATCTATTAAACCTAGCACTTGCTCCTACAGTACTTATTACCTTGATCACCTCTTGTCATAGATAGTACCCCAAAAGGCAACCCCCATTTCTCGGTCACCCACGTCCCGGAATCTTTTTTAAAGTTTTTCTACCCTTCTAGCATGTCGGGGATCAGTTGCTAGTGTCCTCTCCTGCTCAGCTGGTGAACCTGGGAATATTGAGGCAATGTTTCAATTGCCTCATGTACACAGACAACCCTTTCCTCCTCCCACAAAACACAAATACATGCGGGGGTTGCAACTATACGGCCAAACTGGAGGCTGAGCTCTCTCAACATAGGACTGGCAAGACCAGTCAGGAGAAGGTTACCACACACACTATAGACCCAGTCTCACATAGTACCATTACAACCTCAAATCATACACATAAACACACAAAGACATACTCGGAGGCTCTGATCAAAAATCTGCCAAAACAGCAGAGGCCACCAAAGCAGACACCCAAACAACCACCACCTCAGAACACAACACCCGCAAAACATAGACCTCACAGTCAGAGTGTCAAACAGTCACAGCCCTTAAGGCCAAACACAATGCCAGACACACTAGTCATTGGTGACTCCATAGTCAGACACACTGATGTCCCGCTCACCAGACTGAGTAAGGAGAAGGTCACAGTAAGCTGCCTGTTGGGCGCTAGAATCCGCCACATAACGCAAGCACTCAGGTCTCTCAACAGCAGGTACAAATATGACTCAGTCATTGTCCACGCTGGTGTAAACGACCCGAGGCGTACCTCCTGGACTACATGAAAAGAGACATTGAGGAGCTCTCTGATTATGTAGCCCAGGCAGGTATGACCCTGACCTTGAGCAGTATCCTACCTTCACCAAGAATGATGCCACAATACAGAGATAAGATGATCAGCTTTAACAATTGGCTTAAACACTGGTGTCATTCAAAGGGGATCCAGTATCTGTCTGCCTGGGATGACATGCTGGACAAGCCACGCTGCTTCGCAAGGGACGGCTTGCACCTGTCACCCCTGGGATTCCGGATATTGGCAAAGGCTCTTGCCACCCCATAGTGCCTTTTTAGGCAAGGCTCAAATTCTAAACCTACCACCCTAGAACACAAAAAGGAAAAAACTAAGGGTAATGCTGCTCAATGCCAGAAGTCTAAATCTCAAAATGCACTTTTCGAGGCCCTTCTCAGTATGGAGAACATCGATGTCTGTGCTGTGACAGAAACCTGGTTCAAGGCTCCTGAGAGCACCCCAGCGCTATCAGGTTTTACCTCATATCATGCGTTCCCGCCCCAACATCCGCACAATACCAAGAAAGGAGGGGGGGTATCCATATTCATCAAGGGCACCCACACCTCAAGACTGGTGGCAACGCACGATGCATCGGAGACCATCCAGGTGCAATTAACCATAGGCAAGACTGCTCTGCAAATTGTAGCATGTTACAGGCCACCCTCACAAACTCAGGAAACTCACATGGCCTTCCTGAAAACACTAGAGGGGATAAATGTATCACCAAACACCATCATACTAGGTGACTTCAATTACCCTAATATAGACTGGGAACACTACTCAAGCCCAAACACCCTAGCCCAAAAGTTCCTGGAATTCATAAACTCAAATGCCATGGAACAACTAGTCACCATCCCCACAAGAGGAGATAACATACTTGATCTCATCATCACGAACATGGGAGCACAATGTTCAACACCGAAGTATACCCCTCACTGGTGAGATCAGATCACAAACTAATCTCGCTGGAGGTCCTCATCCCAACCCCACCTGAAATAAAAAAGACCACAGTAAAGAACTTCTCAAAAGCCGACTTCACACTTCTAAAGACTAGTGTGGTCTCCTTTCAGGTCCCGAGCGGCGTGAGGAAAACAATACTCAAGCCGCTGAATCACTTACAAACGCCTTCTACCAGCACCTGCAGGACTGCATGGATAAGGCAATCCCAAGCAAAACAAAGACTCTTTGTACCAAAGGCAAGCGTCCAGTCTGGTGGACCCCAGCCATAAACAAACTCTACAACAAAAGGAGGAAGCTACTACAAGATAGAGCAAAATCCTTAAAAGGTAAGACACCCTTGATCACTATAAGTAAAAAACTAAGAGCTCTCATAAAATCATCCAAAGCAAATTTCGAGAGAAAATAGCTAAAGACTCAAAAGACAATCATAAGGCCTTCTTTAGCTATGTTAGAAACCTAGGAGGAAACTCCCAGATATGCTCAGAACTAGTTCAAAATGATGTGAAGATTACTGATCCTACAGACATTGCCAACATACTGGCTGACAGGTTCAGTGCAAACTTCTCCCTCCCCAAAAGGAGAGATATCTATACCAAATGGGTGCAGCCCCCCAAACATCTCCAGCCCAAGTGAGAACTGCTCTCCAAAGCAAAAACACAGCATCCATGGGACCCGATGGTGTCCCCGGCTGTGTGCTCCACGAACTCAATGAGGAATTAAACCCACAGCTAGGACAGCTGTTTAATCAAAGTCTTACCTCTGGATACGTACCCAGGGAGTGGCGCACTGCAACTGTGGTCCCACTTCACAAAGGCGGTGCCTCCACAGACCCTGGAAATTACCGGCCCATTAGCTTGACAAGCCTTATCTGCAAAGCCATGGAGAGGATCATAACGGACCTCATAAATAAAGACATAGGGAATTTGAAGACTTTGGATCCAACCCAGTTTGGCTTTGTCAAAGGCAGATCATGCCTTTTAAACTTGGTTGACTTTTTCGAAACAGTCACCAAAGCCATTGATGAGGGAAAGGCAGTCCATACAGCCTACCTCGATCTGGCTAAGGCCTTCGATACAATACCCCACTCGGGTATCATTGAAAAACTCATCAGCTTAAATGTTAACCCATACATCACAAGATGGGTTGCAAACTGGCTGAGTGACAGAACCCACAGGGTCAGAGTTGCTGGCGCCATACACAAAACACGAACAATGTCCCAAAAAACCAGCTAGAAAAAAGTTTGCAGAAGCACAGATGCCCAATAAACTTCTTCTTACAGCTCTCAGAAATTTTGTAGACATGGAATACTTCTCCGTTGAATAAACTTCTTTTTAATGTCAAGCAAAAATAAAAACACACGGAAGATAAAACACTCAGTGGTAGTAGAATCCAACGTAAAAACAAGGAATAAATCAAGCGCTTTCACCCGTTCCTATGACGGGCTTTCTCAAGATAAATTATTACCATTGCCTTGCTTGCTTAAATACAATGCTACTAATTCAATTATGCAATTAAAAAGGTTTAACAATCCAAATAAATCAATTATTGGATGATATTTCCTTAATGCTTTAAGAAAAACAACTGCTGAGCGTATTCAGTTGAAATGAATTTTCTTCAAACATTATTATAAAACATTTCTGTCTTAATACATTCTAAAACACTATTGCTGGCGCCATGTCAGACTCAAAGCCTGTCACAAGTGGTGTCCCACAGGGCTCAGTCCTGGGCCCACTCTTGTTTGGCATCTACTTTTCCGAAGTACAAGCAAACACAGGAGGGTTATGGCTGACAAAGTTTGCAGATGACTGCAAACTGGGCGCCATAGTAGAAAACACATCTGACACAGATATCCTTCAGAAGGGTCTCACAGAAACGGATAACTGGTGCCAGAGCCACGGCCTAAAGTTAAATGCCAAAAAATGCATAGTCATACCCTTTGGGAAAAACAAGGTTACCCCTAGCTACCAAATAGGTGGCAATCCACTGAGCACAGAAGAAGTTATCAGGGACCTGGGGACCCAGGTTGATAGTAGTCTGTCATTCGACACCCATGTAGCTAAAGTAGTTAGGAAGTCCTTCTACATTGCCCACCTTATCATGAAGGGATTCTCATCTAGATCAAGGGAGGTCATAGTCTCCTTTACTCATCACTCATCAGACCAATGATTGAGTACAATGCCCCATTCGAATGTATCTGACCCGACACTTGCAGCAGCTGGAGGCCACAAAGTTCCTCACCAAAAGGATAAAGGGTCTCAAAATCTGTCCTATGCTGCCCGACTGAAAGAACTCCAGCTCTATTCAGTCGCCACCGCTTGCTCAGAGGTGACCTTTGCCTAACATACAAGGCCATGTCAAACCCAGATTTGATGAATATGCTTCACCTCAAAAATCTAGATCCATCAGAGCCACAAGGCGGGAGACTTAAACCTCGACACGGCTATTAATAGGACGTGCTGGAGAGATAGATTCATCACCCAAAGACTCCCTATGCTGTGGAACAAAATCCCTGTTATGTCTTTTTTTTGTAAACTTGTGTCTTGATCTATATGTTTATTAACTTTAATTAGCGGTTTTTGGAAGTCTGTATGTTTCTAGCCTCTTTGTGCAAACTCTTGTCCTGATCTGTATGTTTATTAACTTCAATCAGCTTTTTTTAGAAGTCTGTATGTTTCTAGCCTCTTTGTGTAAACTCTTGTCCTGATCTATATGTTTATGAACTTAATCAGCTGTTTTAGGAAGTCTGTATGTTTCTAGCCTCTTTGTGTAAACTTTTGTCCTTATCTATATGTTTATTAATTTAATCAGCTGTTTTAGAAAGTTTGTATATTTCTAGCCTCTTTGTGTAAACTCTTGACTTGACCTATATGTTTATGAACTTCAATCAGCTGTTTTTGGAAGACTGTATGTTTCTAGCCTCTTTGTGTAATCTCTTGTCCTGATCCATATGGTTGTTAACTTCAATTAGCTGTTTTTGGAAGTCTGTATGTTTCTAGCCTCTTTGTGTAAACTTGTGTCCTGATCTATATGTTTATTAACTTCAATCAGCTGTTTTTGGAAGTCTGTATGTTTCTAGCCTCTTTGTGTAAACTCTTGTCCTGATCTATATGTTTATTAACTTCAATCAGCTGTTTTTGGAAGTCTGTATGTTTCTAGCCTCTTTGTGTAAACTCTTGTCCTGATCTATATGTTTATTAACTTCAATCAGCTGTTTTGGAAGTCTGTATGTTTCTAGCCTCTTTGTGTAAACTCTTGTCCTGATCTATATGTTTATTAACTTCAATCAGCTGTTTTTGGAAGTCTGTATGTTTCTAGCCTCTTTGTGTAAACTCTTGTCCTGATCTATATGTTTATTAACTTCAATCAGCTGTTTTGGAAGTCTGTATGTTTCTAGCCTCTTTGTGTAAACTCTTGTCCTGATCTATATGTTTATTAACTTCAATCAGCTGTTTTTGGAAGTCTGTATGTTTCTAGCCTCTTTGTGTAAACTCTTGTCCTGATCTATATGTTTATTAACTTCAATCAGCTGTTTTGGAAGTCTGTATGTTTCTAGCCTCTTTGTGTAAACTCTTGTCCTGATCTATATGTTTATTAACTTTAATCAGCTGTTTTTGGAAGTCTGTATGGTTCTAGCCTCTTTCTGTAAACTCTTGTCCTGAGCTATATGTTTATTAACTTCAATCAGCTGTTTTTGGAAGTCTGTATGTTTCTAGCCTCTTTGTGTAAACTCTTGTCCTGATCTATATGTTTATTAACTTCAATTAGCTGTTTATGAAAGTCTGCATATTTCTAGCCTCATTGTGTAAACTCGTGTTTTGAACTATATGGTTATTAACTTAAATCAGCTTTTTTTGGAAATCTGTATGTTTCTAGCCTCTTTGGGTAAACTCTTTGTCCTGATCTATATATTTAATAACTTCAATCAGCTGTTTTTGGAAGTCTGTATGTTTCTAGCCTCTTTGTGTAATCTCGTGTCCTGATTTATATGTTTATTAACTTCAATCAGCTGTTTTGGAAGTCTGTATGTTTCTAGCCTCTTTGTGTAAACTCGTTTCCTGATCTATATGTTTATTAACTTCAATCAGCTGTTTTGGAAGTCTGTATGTTTCTAGCCTCTTTGTTTAAACTCGTATCCTGATCTATATGTTTATTAACTTTAATCAGCTGCTTTTGGAAGTCTGTATGTTTCTAGCCTCTTTGTGTAAACTCTTGTCCTGATCTATATGTTTATTAACTTCAATCAGCTGTTTTTGGAAGTCTGTATGTTTCTAGCCTCTTTGTGTAAACTCTTGTCCTGATCTATATGTTTATTAACTTCAATCAGCTGTTTTGGAAGTCTGTATGTTTCTAGCCTCTTTGTGTAAACTCTTGTCCTGATCTATATGTTTATTAACTTCAATCAGCTGTTTTTGGAAGTCTGTATGTTTCTAGCCTCTTTGTGTAAACTCTTGTCCTGATCTATATGTTTATTAACTTCAATCAGCTGTTTTGGAAGTCTGTATGTTTCTAGCCTCTTTGTGTAAACTCTTGCCCTGATCTATATGTTTATTAACTTCAATCAGCTGTTTTGGAAGTCTGTATGTTTCTAGCCTCTTTGTGTAAACTCTTGTCCTGATCTATATGTTTATTAACTTCAATCAGCTGTTTTTGGAAGTCTGTATGTTTCTAGCCTCTTTGTGTAAACTCTTGTCCTGATCTATATGTTTATTAACTTCAATCAGCTGTTTTTGGAAGTCTGTATGTTTCTAGCCTCTTTGTGTAAACTCTTGTCCTGATCTATATGTTTATTAACTTCAATCAGCTGTTTTGGAAGTCTGTATGTTTCTAGCCTCTTTGTGTAAACTCTTGTCCTGATCTATATGTTTATTAACTTCAATCAGCTGTTTTGGAAGTCTGTATGTTTCTAGCCTCTTTGTGTAAACTCTTGTCCTGATCTATATGTTTATTAACTTCAATCAGCTGTTTTTGGAAGTCTGTATGTTTCTAGCCTCTTTGTGTAAACTCTTGTCCTGATCTATATGTTTATTAACTTCAATCAGCTGTTTTGAAAGTCTGTATGTTTCTAGCCTCTTTGTGTAAACTCTTGTCCTGATCTATATGTTTATTAACTTCAATCAGCTGTTTTGAAAGTCTGTATGTTTCTAGCCTCTTTGTGTAAACTCTTGTCCTGATCTATATGTTTATTAACTTCAATCAGCTGTTTTGGAAGTCTGTATGTTTCTAGCCTCTTTGTGTAAACTCTTGTCCTGATCTATATGTTTATTAACTTCAATCAGCTGTTTTTGGAAGTCTGTATGTTTCTAGCCTCTTTGTGTAAACTCTTGTCCTGATCTATATGTTTATTAACTTCAATCAGCTGTTTTGGAAGTCTGTATGTTTCTAGCCTCTTTGTGTAAACTCTTGTCCTGATCTATATGTTTATTAACTTCAATCAGCTGTTTTTGGAAGTCTGTATGTTTCTAGCCTCTTTGTGTAAACTCTTGTCCTGATCTATATGTTTATTAACTTCAATCAGCTGTTTTTGGAAGTCTGTATGTTTCTAGCCTCTTTGTGTAAACTCTTGTCCTGATCTATATGTTTATTAACTTCAATCAGCTGTTTTGGAAGTCTGTATGTTTCTAGCCTCTTTGTGTAAACTCTTGTCCTGATCTATATGTTTATTAACTTCAATCAGCTGTTTTGGAAGTCTGTATGTTTCTAGCCTCTTTGTGTAAACTCTTGTCCTGATCTATATGTTTATTAACTTCAATCAGCTGTTTTGGAAGTCTGTATGTTTCTAGCCTCTTTGTGTAAACTCTTGTCCTGATCTATATGTTTATTAACTTCAATCAGCTGTTTTTGGAAGTCTGTATGTTTCTAGCCTCTTTGTGTAAACTATTGTCCTGATCTATATGTTTATTAACTTCAATCAGCTGTTTTGAAAGTCTGTATGTTTCTAGCCTCTTTGTGTAAACTCTTGTCCTGATCTATATGTTTATTAACTTCAATCAGCTGTTTTGAAAGTCTGTATGTTTCTAGCCTCTTTGTGTAAACTCTTGTCCTGATCTATATGTTTATTAACTTCAATCAGCTGTTTTTGGAAGTCTGTATGTTTCTAGCCTCTTTGTGTAAACTCTTGTCCTGATCTATATGTTTATTAACTTCAATCAGCTGTTTTTGGAAGTCTGTATGTTTCTAGCCTCTTTGTGTAAACTCTTGTCCTGATCTATATGTTTATTAACTTCAATCAGCTGTTTTGGAAGTCTGTATGTTTCTAGCCTCTTTGTGTAAACTCTTGTCCTGATCTATATGTTTATTAACTTCAATCAGCTGTTTTTGGAAGTCTGTATGTTTCTAGCCTCTTTGTGTAAACTCTTGTCCTGATCTATATGTTTATTAACTTCAATCAGCTGTTTTTGGAAGTCTGTATGTTTCTAGCCTCTTTGTGTAAACTTGTGTCCTGATCTATATGTTTATTAACTTCAATCAGCTGTTTTTGGAAGTCTGTATGTTTCTAGCCTCTTTGTGTAAACTCTTGTCCTGATCTATATGTTTATTAACTTCAATCAGCTGTTTTTGAAGTCTGTATGTTTCTAGCCTCTTTGTGTAAACTCTTGTCCTGATCTATATGTTTATTAACTTCAATCAGCTGTTTTTGGAAGTCTGTATGTTTCTAGCCTCTTTGTGTAAACTCTTGTCCTGATCTATATGTTTATTAACTTCAATCAGCTGTTTTTGGAAGTCTGTATGTTTCTAGCCTCTTTGTGTAAACTCTTGTCCTGATCTATATGTTTATTAACTTCAATCAGCTGTTTTGAAAGTCTGTATGTTTCTAGCCTCTTTGTGTAAACTCTTGTCCTGATCTATATGTTTATTAACTTCAATCAGCTGTTTTGGAAGTCTGTATGTTTCTAGCCTCTTTGTGTAAACTCTTGTCCTGATCTATATGTTTATTAACTTCAATCAGCTGTTTTGGAAGTCTGTATGTTTCTAGCCTCTTTGTGTAAACTCTTGTCCTGATCTATATGTTTATTAACTTCAATCAGCTGTTTTTGGAAGTCTGTATGTTTCTAGCCTCTTTGTGTAAACTCTTGTCCTGATCTATATGTTTATTAACTTCAACCAGATGTTTTGCAGTCTGTATGTTTCTAGCCTCTTTGTGTAAACTCTTGTCCTGATCTATATGTTTATTAACTTCAATCAGCTGTTTTTGGAAGTCTGTATGTTTCTAGCCTCTTTGTGTAAACTCTTGTCCTGATCTATATGTTTATTAACTTCAATCAGCTGTTTTTGGAAATCTGTATGTTTCTAGCCTCTTTGGGTAAACTCTTTGTCCTGATCTATATGTTTATTAACTTCAATCAGCTGTTTTTGGAAGTCTGTATGTTTCTAGCCTCTTTGTGTAAACTCTTGTCCTGATCTATATGTTTATTAACTTCAATCAGCTGTTTTGGAAGTCTGTATGTTTCTAGCCTCTTTGTGTAAACTCTTGTCCTGATCTATATGTTTATTAACTTCAATCAGATGTTTTGGAAGTCTGTATGTTTCTAGCCTCTTTGTGTAAACTCTTGTCCTGATCTATATGTTTATTAACTTCAATCAGCTGTTTTTGGAAATCTGTATGTTTCTAGCCTCTTTGTGTAAACTGTTTGTCCTGATCTATATGTTTATTAACTTCAATCAGCTGTTTTTGGAAGTCTGTATGTTTCTAGCCTCTTTGTGTAAACTCTTGTCCTGATCTATATGTTTATTAACTTCAATCAGCTGTTTTTGGAAGTCTGTATGTTTCTAGCCTCTTTGTGTAAACTCTTGTCCTGATCTATATGTTTATAAACTTCAATCAGCTGTTTTTGAAGTCTGAAAGTTTCTAGCCTTTTTGTGTAATCTCGTGTTCTGATATATATGTTTATTAACTTCAATCAGCTGTTTATGGAAGTCTGTATGTTTCTAGCCTCTTTGTGTAAACTCTTGTCCTGATCTATATGTTTATTAACTTCAATCAGCTGTTTTTGGAAGTCTGTATGTTTCTAGCCTCTTTGTGTAAACTTGTCCTGATCTTTATGTTTATTAACTTCAATCAGCTGTTTTGGAAGTCTGTATGTTTCTAGCCTCTTTGTGTAAACTCTTGTCCTGATCTATATGTTTATTAACTTCAATCAGCTGTTTTGGAAGTCTGTATGTTTCTAGCCTCTTGGTGTAAACTCATGTCCTGATCCTTATGTTTATTAACTTCAATCAGATGTTTTTGAAGTCTCTATGTTTCTAGCCTCTTTGTGTAAACTCTTGTCCTGATCTATATGTTTATTAACTTCAATCAGCTGTTTTTGGAAGTCTGTATGTTTCTAGCCTCTTTGTGTAAACTCTTGTCCTGATCTATATGTTTATTAACTTCAATCAGCTGTTTTGGAAGTCTGTATGTTTCTAGCCTCTTTGTGTAAACTCTTGTCCTGATCTATATGTTTATTAACTTCAATCAGCTGTTTTGGAAGTCTGTATGTTTCTAGCCTCTTTGTGTAAACTCTTGTCCTGATCTATATGTTTATTAACTTCAATCAGCTGTTTTTGGAAGTCTGTATGTTTCTAGCCTCTTTGTGTAAACTCGTGTCCTGATCTATATGTTTATTAACTTCAATCAGCTGCTTTTGGAAGTCTGTATGTTTCTAGCCTTTTTGTATATACTCTTGTCCTGATCTATATGTTTATTAACTTCAATTAGCTGTTTTTGGAAGTATGTTTCTAGCCTCTTTGTGTAAATTCTTGTCCTGATCTATATGTTTACTAACTTCAATCAGCTGTTTTTGGAAGTCTGTATGTTTCTAGCCTCTTTTTGTAAACTCATGTCCTTATCTATATCTTTATTAACTTTAATTAGCTGTTTTTGAAGTCTGTATGTTTCTAGCCTCTTTGCGTAATATCATGTTCTGATGTATATGTTTAATTACTTCAATCAGCTGTTTATGAAAGTCTGTATGTTTCTAGCCTCTTTGTGTAAACTTTTGTCCTGATCTATATGTTTTTTAACTTCAATCAGCTGTTTTTGGAAGTCTGTATGTTTATAGCCTCTTTGTGTAAACTTGTGTCCTGATCTATATGTTTATAAACTTCAATCAGCTGTTTTTGGAAGTCTGTATGTTTCTAGCCTCTTGGTGTAAACTCATGTCCTGATCTATATGTTTATTAACTTCAATCAGATGTTTTTGAAGTCTCTATGTCTCTAGCCTCTTTGTAAAAACTCTTGACCTGATCTATATGTTTATTAAATTCAATCAGCTGTTTTTGTAAGTCTGTATGTTTCAAGCCTCTTTGTGTAAACTGTTTGTCCTGATCTATATATTTATTAACTTCAGTCAGTTATTTTTGGAAGTCTGTATGTTTCTATCCTCTTTGTGTGAACTTGTATCCTGATCTATATGTTTATTATCTTTAGTCAGCTGTTTTTGGACGTCTGTATGTTTCTAGCCTCTTTGTGTAAACTCTTGTCCTGATCTATATGTTTATTAACTTCAATTAGCTGTTTATGAAAGTCTGTATGTTTCTAGCCTCTTTGTGTAAACTCGTGTTCTGATCTATATGGTTATTAACTTCAGTCAGCTCTTTTTGGAAGTCTGTATGTTTCTAACCTCTTTGTGTAAACTCTTGTCATGATCTATCTGTTTTTTAACTTCAATCAGATGTTTTTGGAAATCTGCATGTTTATAGGCTCTTTGGGTAAACTGCTTGTCCTGATCTATATGTTTATTAACTTCAATCAGCTGTTTTTGGAAGTCTGTATGTTTCTAGCCTCTTTGTGTGAACTCATCTCCTGATCTATATGTTTATTAACTTCAATCAGCTGTTTTTGGAAGTCTGTATGTTTCTAGCCTCTTTGCGTAATCTCGTGTCCTGATCTATATGTTTATTAACTTCAATCAGCTGTTTATGAAAGTCTGCATTTTTCCATCCTCTTTGTGTAAACTCGTCTCCTGATCTATATGTTTATTAACTTCAGTCAGCTGTTTTTGGAAGTCTGTATGTTTCTAGCCTCTTTGTGTAAACTCGTGTCCTGATCTATATGTTTATTAACTTCAAGCATCTGTTTTTGGAAGTCTGTATGTTTCTAGCCTCTTTCTGTAAACTCTTGTCCTGATCTATATGTTTATTAACTTCAATCAGCTGTTTTTGGAAGTCTGTATGTTTCTAGCCTCTTTGTGTAAACTCGTGTCCTGATCTATATGTTTATTAACTTCAATCAGCTGTTTTTCATAGTCTGTATGTTTCTAGCATCTTCATGTAAACTCTTGTCCTGATCTATATGTTTATTAACTTCAAGCAGCTGTTTTTTTGAAGTCTGTATATTTCTTGTCTCTTTGTGTAAACTCTTAACCTGATCTATATGGTTGTTAACTTCAATCAGCTGTTTTTGGAAGTCTGTATATTTCTATGCTCTTTGTGTAAACTTGTGTCCTTATCTATGTGTTTATTAACTTCAATCAGCTTTTTTTGGAAGTCTGTATGTTTCTAGCCTCTTTGTGTAAACTCGTGTCCTGATCTTTATGTTTATTAATTTCAGTCAGTTGTTTTTTTGGAAATCTGTAAGTTTCTAGCCTTTTTGTGTAAACTCTTGTCCTGATCTATATGTTTATTAGCTTCAATCAGCTGTTTTTGGAAGTCCGTATGTTTCTAGCCTCTTTGTGTAATCTCGTGTTCTGATGTATATGTTTAATAACTTCAATCAGCTGTTTATGAAAGTCTGTATGTTTCTAGCCTCTTTGTGTAAACTCTTGTCCTGATCTATATGTTTATTAACTTCAATCAGCTGTTTTTGGAAGTCTGTATGTTTATATCCTCTTTGTGTAAACTTGTGTCCTGATCTATATGTTTATAAACTTCAATCAGCTGTTTTTGGAAGTCTGTATGTTTTTAGCCTCTTGGTGTAAACTCATGTCCTGATCTATATGTTTATTAACTTCAATCAGATGTTTTTGAAGTCTCTATGTTTCTAGCCTCTTTGTGAAAACTCTTGTCCTGGTCTATATGTTTAGTAAATTCAATCAGCTGTTTTTGGAAGTCTGTATGTTTCTAGCCTCTTTGTGTAAACTGTTTGTCCTGATCTATATGTTTATTAAATTCAATCAGATGTTTTGGGAAATCTGTATGTTTATAGGCTCTTTGGGTAAACTGTTTGTCCTGATCTATATGTTTATTAACTTCAATCAGCTGTTTTTGGAAGTCTGTATGTTTCTAGCCTCTTTGTGTAAACTCGTCTCCTGATCTATATGTTTATTAACTTCAATCAGCTGTTTTTGGAAGTCTGTATGTTTCTAGCCTCTTTGTGTAAACTCGTGTCCTGATCTATATGTTTATTAACTTCAATCAGCTGTTTTTCATAGTCTGTATGTTTCTAGCATATTCATGTAAACTCTTGTCCTGATCTATATGTTTATTAACTTCAAGCAGCTGTTTTTTTGAAGTCTGTATATTTCTTGTCTCTTTGTGTAAACTCTTAACCTGATCTATATGGTTGTTAACTTCAATCAGCTGTTTTTGGAAGTCTGTATATTTCTATGCTCTTTGTGTAAACTTGTGTCCTTATCTATGTGTTTATTAACTTCAATCAGCTTTTTTTGGAAGTCTGTATGTTTCTAGCCTCTTTGTGTAAACTCGTGTCCTGATCTTTATGTTTATTAACTTCAGTCAGTTGTTTTTTTGGAAGTCTGTAAGTTTCTAGCCTTTTTGTGTAAACTCTTGTCCTGATCTATATGTTTATTAACTTCAATCAGCTGTTTTTGGAAGTCCGTATGTTTCTAGCCTCTTTGTGTAATCTCGTGTTCTGATGTATATGTTTAATAACTTCAATCAGCTGTTTATGAAAGTCTGTATGTTTCTAGCCTCTTTGTGTAAACTGTTTGTCCTGATCTATATGTTTATTAAATTCAATCAGATGTTTTGGGAAATCTGTATGTTTATAGGCTCTTTGGGTAAACTCTTGTCCTGATCTATATGTTTATTAACTTCAATCAGATGTTTTTGAAGTCTCTATGTTTCTAGCCTCTTTGTGAAAACTCTTGTCCTGGTCTATATGTTTAGTAAATTCAATCAGCTGTTTTTGGAAGTCTGTATGTTTCTAGCCTCTTTGTGTAAACTGTTTGTCCTGATCTATATGTTTATTAAATTCAATCAGATGTTTTGGGAAATCTGTATGTTTATAGGCTCTTTGGGTAAACTGTTTGTCCTGATCTATATGTTTATTAACTTCAATCAGCTGTTTTTGGAAGTCTGTATGTTTCTAGCCTCTTTGTGTAAACTCGTCTCCTGATCTATATGTTTATTAACTTCAATCAGCTTTTTATGAAAGTCTGCATTTTTCTAGCGTCTTTGTTTAAACTCGTATCCTGATCTATATGTTTATTAACTTTAATCAGCTGCTTTTGGAAGTCTGTATGTTTCTAGCCTCTTTGTGTAAACTGATTGTCCTGATCTATATGTTTATTTACTTCAATCCGCTGTTTTTGGAAGTCTGTATGTTTCTAGCCTCTTTGTGTAAACTCGTGTCCTGATCTATATGTTTATTAACTTCAAGCAGCTGTTTTTGGAAGTCTGTATGTTTCTAGCCTCTTTGTGTAAACTGATTGTCCTGATCTATATGTTTCCTAACTTCAATCAGCTGTTTTTGGAAGTCTGTATGTTTCTAGCCTCTTTGTGTAAACCCTTGTCCTGATCTATATGTAGCTTTTTCGTTGCCTTCATTCCTTATGTGTAGTCTAGTGTGCTGTACTATTTGTCTTTTCATGATATTTTGGTACACATGGTGGGGGTGTATGCTGTCTCTGGATAAAAGAATGTTTTTCTTATAATCTTTAAAATGTATGATAGTATTAATGTATTCTATTTCATTTAATTCAAAGGTAATGTCCAGGAAATCAGTCTTAGTAGTCGAATGATGAAGTGTGAATTTCAAGAATTCATTTCTATGTTCCAAATAACCAACAAATTCCATTAGTTCTTCTACTTATCCAAACAATAAGTTAGATATTGTCCAGAAATCTATTATAAAAACAAAGATGTTGACTAAATGGATTGTTATTCAGGACATGCCTTCATTCCAAAAGGCTAATACTAGACTGTCATGCATATTGGCGCAGGGAGTGTCCATGGTCACTCCTCATTTTTGCCAATAAATTTTCTTCTCAAATAGCAAAAATGTTATTTTCTAGTACAATACAAAGTAGATGGCTGAATAGCTCAGTTCTTTCTTTAATAAAAAGCTTATTTTCAAACTAAAAAGAGTTAATAGCTGCAATACCTTAATCATTGGGTATTACGGTAAATAGGTTGTTGTCATTTAGGGTTATCATACAAAGAATTTGTAAATCATTCAGGGAAGCCATATAACCAGAGAGGTCCTCTAGAAAGTCATTGGTATCTCTCAGGACACTAGGGGCAAATAATAGTATTCCTTTCAATTCTTTCTCTGTAAAAATCGACCTGGGTTCCGTTATCCATCTAGCCCCTGCTACAATGGGACATAAAGGTGGATCATTGGCATTCTTATGAATTTGCCAAAGACATTTATGTTTGTATAGTGGACTCTTTAAATCTTAAAGGAGGATGTCATTAATGTGCTTGGAAATTCTTTCCTTAAATAATCTATTAGTTTTACGTACATAAAAGCTTTGACAGGATTAACAAGCTACATATATGACATTACACATTTTGCAATCAGTGTAGGATTTCAGTTTATATTCCTCACAGGTCAATGGATGTATAAAACTCTGTGTTTTCCAAACATATATGGAAACAGTACCATTACTGTAAGGATAAGTGCCTAATCTTGCTGATTTATACATATCCTGTTGATGTAATCCTTTGCATAACAGTCATTTTAATATATATCCAGCAAAATAATGCGATCCTTGACACCTTCAGAAAAGATTGTGAATCCGATATTACAGCTACATTTAATACATCTAGACATCACTTCCATAACCTTAGTCAAGAAGAAAGGGAGGCCCTTAATGAGCTATACACAAGTTCTACAATAACAGTATGTGCAACGGAAAAAGGTGGGACCGTTGTGATTATGAGCACTAACGATTATGTTGTTAAGATGTGGAATATGTTGAATGATGTTAGTACTTATACACTTATAAACCACATCAAGGTTAACAAAATGATAAAAGATATTAATTATAACCTTTATGAGCTGACTCAGCATAAGGGAGTGCTAAACTTCTGAGAAGGCCATCCGCCAGAAACTGTAATGTAGCAAAAGAGGGTGTTACACTCCTGAGTATGCCATCCCTCAGACACTGTAATGTAGCATAAGGGAGTGCTACACTCCTGAATATGCTATCTATCAGACACTGTAATGTAGCATAAGGGGTGCTACACTCCTGAGTATGCCATCTGTCAGACACTGTAATGTAGTATAAGTGGGTGCAAAACATCTGAGTGCGCCATCCATCAAACACTGTAATGTAAAATAAGGGGGTGCTACACACTTGAGTATGCAATCTGTCAGATAATGTAATGTAGCACAAGGCAGTGCCACACTCCTGAGTATGCCATCCATCAGACACTGTAATGTAGCGTAAGGGGTGCTACACTCCTGAGTATGCCATTCATCAGACACTGTAATGTAGCATAAGGGAGAGCTACACTCCTGGGTATGCCATCCATCAAGCACTGTAATGTAGCATGGGGGTTGCCGCACACCCTAATTATGTCATCCGTCAGACACTGTAATATATCCTAAGGGGGATGGTACACTCTTGAGTATGCCATCCATCAGACACTGTAATGTAGTATAAAGGAGTGCTACACTCCTGAGTATGCCATCCATCAGACACTGTAATATAGCATAAGGGGGTCCTATACTACTGAGTATGCCATCCATCAGACATTGTAATGCAGTATAAAGGGATGTCCCACTCCTGACTATGCCATCCTTCAGACATTGTAATGTAGCATAGGGGGATGGAGCACTCCTGAGTATGCCATCCATTAGACACTGTAATGTAGCACAGGGGGCATGCCACACTCCTGAGCATGCCATCCAGTAGACACTGTAATGTAGCATAACAGGGTGCTACAATCCTGAGTATTCTGTCCATCAGACACTGTAATGTCACATAAGAGGGTGCCACACTCCTAAGTATGCCATCCGTCAGACACTGTAATGTAACATAAGGGGGTGCCACACTCCTAATTATGCCGTTCATCAGACACTGTACTGTAGCATAAGGGTGGTTACCACACTCAAGAGTATGCCATCCATGAGATATTTTATTTATTTATTTATTTATTTATTTATTTATTTATTTATATTTTGGTAACTGGGTTGGTCCACTGAGCTGGTGGACCATTTTCAGTGGAGACCAGCTGAGAAAAGCTCCAGATAAAGAAAAACAAGTTATAAAATTTATAACAATTCAACAATCATTTCAGACATAAAAAATATGGTACAGACTATGTTCATGTAGTATAAGGGGTTACACTCGTGAGTAAGCCATCCATCAGACACTGTAATATAAGGGGGTGCCACACTCCTGAGTATGCCATCCATCAGACACTGTAATGTAGCATAAAGGGATGCTGCACTCCTGAGTATGCCATCCATCAAACACTGTAATGTAGCATAAGGGGATTCTACACTCCTAAGTATGCCATCTGCCAGATACTGTTATGTAGCATTAGTGGGTGCCACACTCCTGAGTATGCCATCTATCAGACACTGTAATGAATCATAACGGGGGTTTCACACTCCTGAGTATGCCATCCATCAGACACTGTAATGTAATATTATGGTTTGCTACACTCCCAAGCATGCCATCTGCCATACACTGTAATGAGGCATAAGGGTTGAACCACACTCCTGAGTATGCTGGCTATCAGACACTGTATTGTTGCATAGGGGGAGTGTGACACTCTTGAATATGCCATCCATCAGACAGTGTAATGTAGCATAAGCAGGTGCTACACTTCTGAGTATACCATCCATGAGACACTCTAATGTAGCATAAGGGGGTGCTACACTCCTGAGTATGTCATCCATCAGACACTGTAATATAACATAAGGGGTCTAATTTCTATCTCTTTCATTTCCCTGCTATAAATACCATATTTTCCCGGTTTTGCACGCCGGGCAGCAATGGTTAGCTAGGGCAAAACTATTCCCGGCTCCACAAAGTCTCCTTTTCAATTTTTCCCTTGGAACTAGACAAACTTTCAACTTAAGCATTCAAGCCTTTCATTTCTCGGCCCAGCACTTGCTCAAAACTTACAGCAAGCACTTATAAACCCTAGCACTAGACCCTCCTGTACTGTACAGTAGGACAAGTCTCTCTATTCGACCTTACCAGCCATCCAGTAAAACAGTTCACTGTACCTATCCAGGCATATCCAACGGGCAGTTTCAGGTGTACTCTCCAGTCCAACTGGTGAATCTGGGCATTTTGAGGCAATGTTACAACTGCCTCATGTACACAAACAACCCCCTCCTCCTACCACCAAACACTAATACATGCGAGAGATGCAGTTATACAGCCAAACTAGAGGCTAAGCTCTCTCAACCCAAAACTGGATCAAACAGTCAAGAGGAGAAGGGAAATATTTGCATCACACCACCAGTCTTACATAGACCCATTAAACCAGCACCAGCAAAAAACACACATAAATACATGAAAACATACTCGAAGGCCCTAAATAAAAATCTGAAAAACCAACAGAGACCTCCAAAGCAAACATCCAAGCAACCTTCACCCCCAACACAAACCATGAAACACATACTTCACAAAACCAGTGTGCAATGCAATCACAGCCCTTAAGGCAAAATAACATACCCAACATACTAGTAATAGGTGACTCTATCGTCAGGTACACTGATGTCCCACTCACTAGGCTGAATAAGGAGAAGGTTACTGTTAGCTGCCTGTCGGGTGCCAGGATCTGCCACATAACACAAGCACTCAGGTCACTCCAGAACAAGTACAAATATGACTGTCGTTGTCCATGTTGGTGTGAATGACCTGAGCCGTACCTCCCTGGACTACATGAAAAGAGACATGGAAGAGCTCTCTGATCATGTAGCCCAGGCCGGTATGACCCTGACCATGAGCAGCATCCTGCCCTCACCAAGAATGATACCACGGTATAAAAAAAAATTCTCAATTTCAACAATTGGCTAAGTTTCTGGTGTCATTCAAAGGGGATCCAGTGTCTGTCTACCTGGGATGACATGCTCAACAAGCCACACTGCTTCACTAGAGATGGCTTGCACCTGTCACCCTTAGGCTTTTGAATACTTGCCAAGGCTCTTGCCACCCCCATAGTGCCTTTTTTAGGCAAGGCTCAAAAGACAAATCCACCGCCGTAAATAGCACAAGTAACAAAAAACTGAGGGTAATGCTACTCAATGCCAGAAGTCTAAACCTCAAAATGCACGCACTTGAGGCACTCCTCAGTATGGAGAAAATTGATATATGTGCAGTAACAGAAACCTGGTTTAAGAGTCCAGAGAGCACACCAGCACTACCAGGTTACAACTCAAAACTTGCATTTTATCTGTCTTTGGCCTAGCACTCTTGTGTGGGGTCAT
Organism: Protopterus annectens; assembly: GCF_019279795.1. NCBI lineage: Eukaryota > Metazoa > Chordata > Ceratodontiformes > Protopteridae > Protopterus > Protopterus annectens. The sequence continues at coordinate 1,168,072,521 of NC_056737.1, read as the reverse complement.
TTACTGCACTGTTATAACTTGCTGATACTTGTTAACCTCTGCTATCTCTGAAAAAACAAAAAAACAAAAAAAAATCTTGCTCTTTTCCCACTTTTCTGAGATTTAAAAAAGTTCATTTACAGGCTTGCTGTTCTTGAACTGTTTGTAAGTTTCTGCGAGGCCATTTTTTGCTGGGGCTAAAGAAAAGTCTCTCTGTTGATCAGTGGCAGTGAAAAACATTGAGCAGCCTGTCAGCCCCTGTGGGAGTGGTTACTGACTTGAAACTGTAGTTTTATTGGCCATTCTGGGTCAATTCCAAAACTCCTTCATCTTCCTCTCTTAAAACCCTCTTTTGTGCGGTTTTGCGTGTTTTTGAGCATAGTGCAACAACGGGCAGCGCCGCCTAATTGGGTTTAAACTATTCCTGGCTCCACAAAGTCTGCTCTTCACTTTTTCCCTTAGAACTGCTCTATCTCTCAATTTAAACACCATATTCTCATTCTAAGGCCCTTCACTGGTCCAAATAAGTAATCCTACAAGTTAGCACTATTAAACCATAAGTACTACTTACTCTTATACTCTCTACGATTACCCTGTCCTCTATTGGTCCATCTTAAATTCAGTTTCCCTATTACTCTAGCATGTCCAAAGGTCAGTCAATGGTTTCCTCTCCAGTCCAGCTGGTGAATCTGGGAATTTTGAGGCAATTGTTATAACTGTCTCATGTACACGGACAACCCTCTCCTCCTCCAAACAGGTTCAAATATATGTGAGAGATGCAACTATTTAGCCAAACTGGAGGCTGAGCTCTCTCATCTCAAAACTGGTGTAACCAGTCAGGAGGAGAAGGTAACCTCACACAACACAATTCCAGTATCACATAGTCCCACCACATCAGCGAACCAAACACATAAATACACAAAAACATACTCAGAGGCTCTAAATAAAAATCTACTTAAGCAACAGAGACCTCCAAAGCAGACATCCAAGCAAACGCTATCTCAAAACAAAACACACACAACACATAACCCACAAAGTCAGTGTGCCAAGCAGCCACAGCCCTTAAGGCTGAATAACACACCTGAGACTCTTGTTATAGGTGACTCTATTGTCAGACACACTGACGTCCCGCTCACCAGGCTGAATAAAGAGAAGGTCACAGTGAGCTGCCTGTCAGGCGCTAGGATCCGCCACATAACGCAAGCACTCAGGTCACTCCAAAGCAAATACAAATATGACTCAGTCATTGTACATGCTGGTGTGAATGACCTGAGACGTACCTCCCTGGACTACATGAAAAGAGACATAGAGGAGCTCTCTGATCATGTAGCCCAGGCTGGTATGACCCTGACCTTGAGCAGCATCTTACCCTCACCTAGAATGATGCCACAGTACAAAGACAAAATGATCGATTTTAACAATTGGCTAAAATTTTGGTGTCATTCAAAGGGGATCCAGTGTCTGTCAGCCTGGGATGACATGCTCGACAAGCCACGTTGCTTCGCTAGGGATGGCTTGCACCTGTCACCACTAGGCTTTCGGATATTGGCAAAGGCTCTTGCCACCCCCATAGTGCCTTTTTTAGGCAAGGCTCAAAAGTCAAACCCACCCCCATAGACAGCACAAGGAACAAGAAACTAAGGGTAATGCTGCTAAACGCCAGAAGTCTTAACCTCAAGATGCACGCACTCGAAGCTCTCCTCAGTATGGAGAACATCAATATCTGTGCAGTGACAGAAACCTGGTTCAAGGCTCCAGAGAGCACCCCAGCACTACTAGGCTATACCTCATATCATGCTTTTCGGCCCCAAAACCCGGACCGTACCACAAAAAGAGGGGGAGTTTCCATATTTATCAAGGATATCCACACCTCCAGGTTAGTGGCATTGCACGAAGTATCGGAGACCATCCATGTGCAACTAACAGTGGGCAAGACTGCTTTTCAGTTTATAGCATCCTACAGACCACCCTCTCAAAGTCAGGAATCCCATTCGGCTTTCCTGAAAACATTGGAGAACATGAAGATCTCTCCGAACACCATTATATTGGGCAACTTCAACTACCCAAACATTGACTGGAAGCACTACTCAAGCCCCAGCACCTTAGCCCAAAGATTCCTGGAAATTATAAACTCAAATGCTATGGAACAACTAGTCACCACTCCCACAAGAGGGGACAACATACTAGACCTGATCATTACCAACATGGGGACTCTATGCTCCACACCAGAAGTATATCCCTCATTGGTAAGATCAGACCATAAATTAATTTCACTGGATGTCCACATCCCAACCCCACCCCCAGCCCAGAAAACCACAGTGAAAAACTTCTCAAAAGCGAACTTCTCACTTCTCAAAACCGAAGTGGAATCCTTCAAGGCCCCAGGGCCAGTGGAAACTACAGCCCAAACTGCAGAATCCTATATAAATGCATTCTACGGACATCTCCAGGAATGCATGGATCATGCTATCCCAAACAAAACCAAGACCCAATCATCCAAAGGCAGGCGCCCAGTCTGGTGGACCCCTGCCATAAATAAACTGTACAACAGAAGGAGGAAGCTACTACATGATAGAGCAAAATCCCTAATAGGGAAGGCATCTCTGATCAGTACTAGCAAAAAATTACAATCCCTCATAAAATCCTCCAAGGCCAGCTTCGAGAGAAAAATTGCACAGGACACCAAAGACAATCATAAGGCTTTTTTCAGTTATGTTAGAAACCTGGTATGCAACTCCCAGACTTGTTCTGAGTTGATTCTAAACGACAAAAAATACACTGAACCCACAGACAGTGCCAATATCCTGGCAGACAGGTTCAGTGCAAACTTCTCCACCCCCTCCCCCCCAAAAGAGCAAATATCTATCCCGGCAGAGGGCTGCCTCCCAAACATCTCAGATGCTCAGGTGAAGGCTGCCCTCTCCAAAGCAAAAAACACTGCTTCCATGGGACCAGATGGCATCCCAGGTTGCGTCCTACATGAACTACAAGAGGAACTAATCCCTCAAATAAAACAGCTATACAATCTCAGCCTCACTACAGGATATGTGCCCACAGAATGGCATACAGCAACAGTGGTCCCACTCTACAAAGGTGGAGCATCTACGGACCCTGGAAACTATCGCCCCATAAGCCTGACTAGCTTAGTCTGCAAGGCTATGGAGAGGATCATCATGGAGCTCATAAACAAAGACATTGGGGACCTACAGACACTAGATCCTACCCAGTTCGGCTTTGTCAAGGGCAGATCCTGCCTTTTGAACCTGGTTGACTTCTTTGAAACAGTCACCAAAGCCATAGATGAAGGAAAGGTAGTCCACACAGCCTATCTGGACCTTGCAAAGGCATTTGACACAATACCCCACTCGGGCATCATAGATAAGCTATCCAGCTTAAATATAAACCCCTATGTCACAAGATGGGTCGCAAACTGGCTCAAAGACAGAACCCACAGAGTGAGAGTTGCTGGAGCCATGTCAGACTCAAAACCGGTCACAAGTGGTGTCCCACAGGGTTCTGTCCTGGGACCACTCTTGTTCGGTATATACTTTTCCGAGGTACAGGCAACGAGGACTATGGCTCACCAAGTTTGCAGATGACTGCAAACTGGACGCCATAATCAACTCTCCAGCTGACACAAACATCCTTCAAAAAGGTCTCACAGAGACAGATAACTGGTGCCAGTGCCATGGTTTAAAGCTAAATGCCAAAAAATGTATAGTCATACCCTTTGGCAAAAACAATGTGCCCACAAATTACCACATAGGCGGAAACCCATTAAGTACAGAGAAAGTTATTAGGGACCTGGGGACCCAAGTTGATAGCAATCTCTCCTTTGAAAACCACATTGCCAAAGTGGTTAGAAAGACCTTCTACATAGCCCACCTCATCATGAAAGGTTTCACATCTAGATCAAGAGAGGTAATCGTGCCCCTTTATTTATCCCTCATCAGGCCCATCATAGAATACAATGCCCCTTTTGGGATGTACCTTACCCGACACCTGCAGCAATTAGAAAGACCCCAAAAGTATCTCACCAAGAGGATCAAGGGTCTCAAACAGATGCCATATACTGCTCGGTTAAAAAAACTCCAGCTCTACTCAGTTGCATACCGCCTACTTCGAGGCGATCTATGCCTGACATACAAAGCTATGTCAAATCCAGAATTAATGGACATGCTCCACCTCAGTAAATCTAAATCCCTTTGAGCCACACGCTCAAGGGACTTGAACCTCAGCACAGAAATAAATAGAACTTGCTGGAGGGACAGGTTCATAACCCAGAGGCTCCCTTCGCTCTGGAATAGAATTCCAGTTCATGTGAGGCAGAGCACCTCACTGAATCTCTTCAAGAAGAATCTCGATAAGTGGATGGGGGATCATTGGTTTGTCCCAGGGATTACTCCCGTGTCACTATTAGACAGAGGCACAGTAAACTAAACCTTAAAAAAGGGCACAGTATACTCAAATCAAGGGGTGGCGTAAGCCATACAGAATCGGGCTAGGCTTATAATTGCCCCAGGGCAGATAGCCTAGTATGAACCTATGAACCTATGAACCTATGAACCATACATTTCGGCCAAAGAACCCAAACCGAAATACAAAAGGTGGAGGTGTATCCATATTCATCAAGGATACCCACACCTCCAGGTTAGTGGCACATCACGGTGCATCAGAGATCATCCACGTGCAACTAACAATGGGCAAAACTGCAATTCAAATTGTAGCTTGCTATAGATCACCCACCATGTCCCAGGACCCCCATTCCACATTTCTGGAAACACTGGGAAACATAAAGGTCCTACCAAACACCCTAATATTGAGTGATTTCAATTACCCAAACATTAACTGGGAGAACTACTCAAGTACTAACTCTCTTGCCCAACTTTTCCTAGAATTTATAAACTCAAACACCCTGGTACAACTGGTCAACACTCCCACCAGAGGTGACAACATATTGGACCTGGTCATCACAGACATGGGCGACCGGTGTTCCACACCAGAGGTCAACCCCTCGCTGGTTAGATCTGACCATAAACAAATCACTTTGGGTATCCATATTCCGCCCCCTCCTGTGGACAACAAAGCCACCATGAAAAACTTTTCAAAAGCAAACTTCACGTCACTTAAGACCGAGGTGGAAAGTTTCAAAGCCCCCATGATGAAGGATAACACTGTCCAAGCTACAAAATCCTTTTCTAATGCATTCTACGAGCAGCTAAAAGAATGCATGGATCGTGCCATCCCAAGCAAAACCAAGACTCACTCCTCCAAGAAAAGGAAACCAGTCTGGTGGACTCCTGCCACAAACAAGCTATACAATAGAAGGAGGAAACTAATACAGAAAAGAGTAAAATCCCAAGAAGGGAAGACATCCCTGATCAGTATCAGCAAGAAACTACGATTCCTCATAAAATCATCCAAGGCAAGCTTTGAAAGAAAAATTGCCAAGGACTCCAAAGATAACCACAAGGCATTCTTTAGCTATGTCAAGAATCTAAGTGGCAATGCTCAGATCTGCTCGGAGTTAGTGCAGAATGGCACAAAATATACTGAACCGACCGATATCGCCAACATCCTGGCAGACAGGTTCAGTGCACACTTCACCCCCATCTCACCCCCCCAAAAGGACCCATAACCATACCAGAAGAATGTAGAGTCCCTGAAATCACAGACACTCGGGTTAAAACAGCCCTCTCCAAAGCCAAAAACTCAGCATCAATGGGAGTGGACAGTGTCCCAGGCTGCATCCTACATGAGCTCAAAGATGAACTAATCCCTCACCTAAACACACTGTTCAACCTCAGCCTCCCCACAGGCTACATACCCATAGAGTGGCACACAGCAATGGTTATCCCTCTCCACAAAGGTGGAGCCACAACAGACCCTGGGAACTATCACCTTATAAGCCTGACTAGCTTGGTCTGCAAGGCTATGGAGCACATCATCATGGAACTCATTAACAGAGACATTGGGAACCTCCAAACACTGGACCCTACCCAGTTTGGCATTGTTAAGGGCAGATCATGCCTCCTAAACTTGGTGGACTTCTTTGAGACAGTTACCAAAGCTATAGATGAGGGAAAGGTGGTACACAGAGCCTACCTAGAGCTCACTAAGGCCTTTGACACCATTCCCCATTCTGGTATTATAGACAAGCTCACCAGCCTGAACATAAACCCCTACGTCACGAGATGGGTTGCCAACTGGCTCATGGAAAGAACCCACATGGTGACAGTTGTGGGAGCTAGGTCCGTCTCTAAATCGGTTACAAGTGGTTTTCCCCAGGGCTCAGTCCTAGGACCCCTCCTGTTTGGCATATACTTCTCAGAAGTACAGGCAAGCACAGGAGGACTATGGCTGACCAAGTTCGCAGACAACTGTAAACTAGGGGCTATAATTGACTCTCCGGCTGACACAGACATCCTCCAAAAGGGTCTCACTGAGAAGGATACCTGGTGTTAAAATCATGGTCTCAAGCTAAATGCCAAAAAGTGCATAGTCATCCCCTTTGGAAAAAACAAAGTACCCACGAACTACCACATAGGTGGCAGTCCCATAAATACGGAAGACGTAATAAGGGATCTGGGGACCCAAGTAGATAGTAATCTCACCTTTGATAATCACATTGCCAAAGTGGTTAGAAAATCCTTCTACATGCCCCACCTAATCACAAAATGGTTTGCATCCAGATCAAAAGAGGTAATTGTGCCCCTCTACTCATCACTCATCAGACCCATCTCAGAGTACAATGCCCTATTTGGGATGTACCTTACAAGACACCTACAACAGCTGGAAAGACCACAGAAGTACCTCACCAAGAGGATCAATGGCCTCAAACAGATGCCATATGCAGCTTGACTGAAGAAACTCCAGTTGTACTCAGTTGCATACCGCCTATTCAGAGGTGATCTCTGCCTGACATACAAGGCCATGTCCAACCCAGAATTGATGGACATGCTCCACCTAAATAAAACCTTATCCCCTCAAGCCACACATTCTAGGGATCTAAACCTTACCACAAGAATAAATAAGATGTGCTGGAGGGATAGATTCCTGTCCCAGAGACTTCCCAGGCTTTGGAACAAGAACCCAATCTACATTAGGCAGAGCTCCTCGCTAACACTCTTCAAAAGAAACCTTGATGAGTGGATGGGAAACAGAAAGTTTACCTCGGGGATCACTTCAGTGGCTCTGCTTGACAGATGCACAGGGAACTAATCTAAGGGGACTGAGAATGCCAACACATTCTGGCTAGGCTTATAAATCCCTTCAGGCAGATAGCCTAGAAACCACCTATGAACCTATGAACCTACACTACTGAGTATGCCATCTGTCAGACATTGCAATATAGTACAAGCAGGTGCAACACTACTGAGTATGTCATCCATCAGACACTGTAATGTA